>NW_011500285.1:170534-187159 GCF_000495115.2 Populus euphratica | reverse complement strand
TTGTTAAATGGCTAATCTAGATTTGTGTTGTATAACACTTGGTACGAAAAATGTTTGGCACTTTCATAGCCAAACGTATGGTATAACCTACATATGTTCTATGAAAGGAACTTGATTTGTTGTTAACATAAGTTAATATTATGAATTCCTGATGATATTTAAAAGTTTGGTATTACTTAAATAAGATAATTAAAATGATTATGTTAACAATTTATAATGAGTTATAAATAACAAATCATCCGATTGGAACCTTCTTTGTGTGTAGATTCCAGTTGAGTAATAACAAGAGTTTATATTAAATTTATTTTTAATATCATTAATGGATTCTTTAACCTTGACATTTGTTTTTATCATTATTTAATCTTTATATTAATCTTACATCTTAAAGTCTTGTTTAACTCATTATTATTATTATTATTATTATTATTATTATTATTAATTTCTTTATAGTTCGACATCGGTCTTACTATATTATTATTATTATTATTATTAATTTCTTTGTAGTTCGACCTCGGTCTTACTAGATTATTTATTACTTCCACAATTCTACACTTAAAAAAACATATTAATTCTTTAATTGTATCAGCATCTAAAACCTAAATGAAGAAAAGGAATTTTATGTTTTACCAGCACCTATCCAAATTTTCCGTGTGCTTGAAACTTTATTTTTATTCTTAAATTGGAGATTCTTATGACCAGTACTATTTATTTTATGCAAATACATTGCCACGGAATTCCTGTCTCCTAGCTGCACAGCTCCCAGCAGCAAAGTTTAGCAGACAGATTATAGGCGCTTTGATAAATTGTGCATTAAGCCGCTGGAGATTCCAAATAAATCATGTACGTACCGGTGGCTAGTGAAAATTCGAATTTGCATAATTTAAAATAACTTTAAATCCCAGTGATCGAAAGTACATTTAAATTACTGATGACGACGGTTTTGTGTTCCATTTCCATTAAACTGATTTAAGCAAACGCCTGGTCTCTAAACGACCAGAGAAGGGAAGGACCCAAATCACGTAGCTACCCAGTCCTCTTCCAAATCAGGTAGAGGAAAGACTAGATTGTAAGAATTTACGCAAGCATACGCATACAAGCTCACCGATAAAGAATACAAAGACAACAGAGACAAACCAGTAACTATTAAGGCAGTGAATCAACTGGCCAAAAAGGTAAAAAAAAACATATATTCCAATTTCCATTAGACATCATAAAGCTGAAATATCCAGGGAGATGATGCATCCCTTGCCCTATGGCATTGGAACTTCAACTGCAAAAAATGGTATTATGATCTCGTGATTTTTTCAACAGTTTATCAAAATTGGGTTCAATCAATCTCCCAAGCACTACTCGAGAACCTTTCATCATTGACTTATCTTTTGGTTTACCAATATGTTGTGGTAAGAACGCAACCTTCCTTGGGCTCAGGGAAAAAAATATAAAACGATACAAGTGTACTCGAATTCAAGTGGCTGAGCAGAATAGAAAGTGATTTCACATTCATGGCTTCAGAGCGAGAGCAATACCATACTTCGGGTTTGCTGCATGAGTGGTCTTCGAGTCATACTCGGCTGAAAAAGTTATCAGCGACTTGGGTCTCCATTCATGTTGGTATAGCATTGCAGCCTTACCGTTATCAGAGAATCGTGTTTTTACCACTGTAAATGGATCCACTGCATGAGAACTTCCAATGGTAAAACTGTTTTCAAGGGAGGAAAACCTGTGAGTCATTTCAGCAGCAACTGAATGGAAGGGATTCACTGAATGAACATAAGATGCCTTGAGAGTTTGTCCTTTGTCCATCCTGCATGGCGAAGATGAGTTCCAATTTAAAGGTAAGTCAATGCAGAAATTTAAACCAATAAATAGCAATCATTATCAATACAAAGAAACACAAACAAGTGATGCATCGCATCTTTAAAATGAAATAATAATAATAACCCCTAATACTTGTGAAGCATAATTAGCTGCTTCTGATGAGTTTTGATTTCCAAGATCTAATTGAACTCGCTAAGAATCAAGTCAGAATCCATGTGAAAGAGGAGTTTATGGAACAAATGTTTAACGTTCAAGCACCATAAATGTTTTGAAAACCAGGGATGCATTTAATAAAGACATGGTGAATAGAAAGTGATTAATTACTCATCATGACTAAAAGTCTCCAGTTGCATGAATATCAACAGAATGTTTAACACTTAGTCAGGACTAATATAACCTGTGGTCCCATTCAACTTTGATTCAGTAGACTAATGCATTATAATTCTTGCTTTCAGGATCAACCTGCACAAGGTTTGCATGTAAGAACTCAAAGTCCTCAAGGCATTTTCATAATGTTAATTTAATGACTTAAAAAGACTACCACAAGAATATATACTGAAAAAGAACAAGTACCTGAGATACTACAAAAACATCTAAAAACAGTAACTGCTTCATTTTAAGAATATTCATTGTCTTTATATGGAGATTACTCAGCTTGGCAGCGGAAAAAAAAAAACTTTTTTTAGCATCGGTAACAAATATTGACAGGCATTGCAAAAAACAGCCTGCCAATATGAGCCTAAAAAAAAGAAGTGCCAATCTAAGATGTGAAAATACAAAACAGCTAAGCACCACTCTGACTTGTTTAACATAGTGTTAAGCACTCTGTTCACTGTAACTTGTCACAAGTACCATGCAGGATCTGACGTATCCAGAAATGCTCACAGCTAATTAGGTGTTCATATTTCATTGCAAAATAACAACTTTGGCAAATTTTACAAAAATGCAAATACCTATTAAGACAAAAAAGGCACAACATATAAATTATTAAAACAGGAGAAAGAATAAATACTCTTTTATACAGAGATATCAAGCTTCCCTAATGCTTACAGTAAAAGTGCAGCAGAGAAATCTGGCTTGTTCAAGCCAATCCCAGCATTATACTTGATAAACGAAGAGGAAGCAGTATCAAATCCAACTTCACCGCCCAAACTAAGATTACTGCTTCCAATTGCAGCTGAGAAATCCAAAAGAGGATTTGGATTGAGGCCAATGCTGGACTCGATGGCTGCATGATGATGAAAGTATTGCACATCCAGCTGAGGCACAACAGACAAGAACAAGTCAGATTTTCAGCAAACCATTTCCTAAGGTTATCCATGATTAGCAAGTGTTTCTGCAAAAAAATGAAATCTAATGAAATTTTCTTAGTTATCCTGTTCTACCAACATCTTAAACCTATTCCAAATTAATTTTAAAAAAAAAATTGGTGCTTCTTTCACTAGTTCATCTTGTCAGGTAAATCTAGTTAATTTAAAGCAAGGAGGTTACATATACTCGCAAGGAAATATTGCCACAAATATTTCACTTTCGTAATTCATTCTTATGGCCACAAATAAAGTAAAACATTGAATTACAGACTTCATTAAATGAATATAATAGACGGTTTTTTTTCTACAGATTCATAGGAATCAGATTATCAAAAAATCCTACTTTAAGAGAACTAGCAGGCAAGCAAGCAGTCATTACCACATAAGAGTTATCTAATCTGCCTGCCTCAATTCAGTTCTATAGTATCTCATGAAGCTTAAGGAAGGATCCCGGAGATGAAGTCGTTCAGATTATTATTATAGATATTAAGAACTTACACTCCAAATTCAAATGAAAGCATTATTTCAGCAACCGTACCTTAAAAATCTAACCCTTGCTGGGCATCACACCAACCATGGTTGTTAAAAAAGTGTTTTAACACTAAAATCATCACAATTTGGGATTTGAAATATGTAAACATGTGTTTAAAAGGTTGCAACCTTATCATTGCTGTTTGGCATTTCAGAACATTGGAGGCAGTGAACTTACATGCCAACTATGTTTTGGGCCTTTTTCAAGTTAATGGTTCACTTAATTTACATTATTTCAAGTGCTTTAATGTCCTCTTAATTACCAACCTTTACAGTTTAATTTCCTTATTTCAAGAAAAACTTCATCCGGCAAAGTTTGAAAGATTGTCATGTGCATGATCATAGGAATCATCAAAGCATGGCTGAAAGGTTTTTTTTTTTTTTTGTGTGTGCATGTGTGTTTCTGGTTAATGCTTATCAATTAGAGCAAAGAAAGGGTTTACTGATTTCATGATGAATTTGCCTTATGATTTTTTTTTTCATATTTATAACATAACTATTGGAGGACAATGATGATACAAAATATCATAACAGCTGCAATCATGAATCTTCAATTTCAGCGGGAATTTGACCTTTCACTTAATTATTTCACTAGGATACTGTTAGATCTGAGCTTAATCCTAGTGAAATACTGGGACTCGTGCAAGGAACAAATAAGTTCCAAAACAAATGCATCTCTGACAATTCCATGCATCATGCAATTTATTTATTTTTTTGTTGCACAATTGAAAATGCACTAACCTTGCCAGACTTGTGATCAGGTATTTTGAAACTAAATGCTGCTTTAGTGCTGGGTAAAATGTCATTGACAGTCACTTTGGTAGACACCTGTCAAAGAGTAACACATAGAAACAGATTAGCATGGTATCAAGGCATGCTTCAATGCAAATAATGGAGCATTGACAGTATGCCCAAAAGACCATAGCAAGAATATGAAATTAATTTTAGCTAGGTGAGTGAAAAAGCCATAAATTCAGATTCAATACTAGAACTTCTCTCCTTACGTTAGAATAGGTATCAACTTTCACGTCCACAACAGTATTTTTGCTCTTGTACAATGTATTTATATCACCAACAAAAACTTCATCCTTCTTCAATCCTGTAGCAGTAAAGCCCTGCACATGCATTTTAAGGATAAAATTAGATAGTATCACAACCTCGTCATTCAAACTCTAAATGCTTTTTTTAAGAAACAATAACATCAAAATTTATTCATGAATGGAGTCCTTTTTCCAACAAAAACGAGCACAATGGCAACCTTAAATGCCCACATGCTATAAATACATTAAGTATTCAACACAGAGAAAAGTTAATTCTGCACAATCCACTGGCATGCCAAATCAGACTTCATCTAATTGCTTTCATCAATTATCTTCAATACTCCAAAAATCAAAGATGCATTCAATGACTGGTGTGCTTAAAATTCATTTGGATTTTTTCTCAATACATGCAAATACATTAATGATGTTGAAGAAAAAATTGGCCCCAAGGTGGGAGAAGCTGGTGAGTTATGATTAAAAAAAAAACACACTTTTGCTCCAACTACCAAAAGATGGAATATAGCATTTGAATTGAAGTATAACCAACCAATTCAAAACAAAGTACGTTCCATTGTAAAGTAAATTATTCAGTTCATTTTGAGTGCCTTGAGGAAAAAAAGAAAGAAGAGAGAGCTGCAAAGATGGACTACTGAACTATTCTTGATCCAATAAAACTAATATATTCTAGTATCTTATTGATCCCACACTGATGCTTCACATGTGCATAATCATTACAGTAATAACATATAAAAAATACAATAGAATCAAGCAAAATATTTGAATAGTTAAAATGGCTCAATTCCATAACAAGAGAGTTAAGTAAAACAGTATATTAAAGCATTTGGTGTCAAATCTGAAATAAACCAGAAAACATGTCCCATACAGCTAAATATTATTACAAGAAGCACCAAACAAATTAGCAGCATGGATAATGACAAGTAAAATCAGATAGTACCATCCCAAAAGCTCACTGTCTTAATTCAGTAAAACCATATGCTAAAGCATTTTGGTGTAAAATCCAAAATAACCAGACCGACCACCTTAAACAGCTAGATGTTATTATGAAAGGAATTAAATAAATTAGCCACTTAATTAAGGAAAAGTAAAATTCAATGGTACCATTCCAGTAGAACTCAGAATTGACAGGGTAAACTTGTGATCATAGTTGTAATCTTTGGTCAGAAGATCTGCATAAGATAAGCAATGCTTGCAAGAAATTAGAATTTGTATCCATAGCCAAATTGAAAAGCCTAATTCAGTTACCACAGAAGCTAGCAATGACAGACATTATACATGAAAAGTTGCTATAACTAAGTAAAAAGAATGTAGCAAGAGAAGTCTTTTGTAGTGTCTGACAATCTGACCATCCAGGACATGCATTGGACTGTAATATTTGGGTTTAGAAATGATTCTATTGATGTTACAAGGTCATTTATCATATCCACAACAATGAAGCTCCACCATGGATATGGTATACATCTGAACTCCATACGTACTCCACACAAAGGTGCTTAGTACCATGAATTGTATTACATTTAATAGTATCAATACCTAAAATATTCTACAGGCAGGATTGCCACCTGAAGTCCAAAGGCATAGTCACATGTATTTTCTGCCCAAATGGTGTAATGTGTTACTTAAGGTAATATAAATAAAGGGCAGAATTAATTTCCACATGAACAGTTTAATAAGAAGAGGTACCTTTCTCTATCCAACCATAAAAATTGATCAAACTTGATTGCAACGGTAAACACCATATTAAACCATTAAGCATTAACACATATACACAGATGAACAAATCAAAACACGCACGTGCTAGCATACATGAGCATATCTAGCATCTCAAGAACATATGACCAAATGGTTCCTAGTAAACATATTATATAAGAGATACCTTTGGCTCTTTTGCCAATATCTGAAAATGGAGCTGGTTTGCTGCCCATCTTTAATCAGGACAAATGAATTGCCAACTATACCCTGTTAAACCAAAACAATGCACATAAGCCACAGACCAAAAAGAAGACTTCTATTAGCTAAAAAGGAAGTAAAAAACGATAGAAGCCCTCGAAAATATATACTTGCACTGCATCAACATACCTAGGTACACACACCACCATTAACATCAAAATGAGAACGAAAAAAATTATATCTTAAAACAAAAAGACACGGCCATAAACAGCAATCACATCCACCTTTTCCACGACCATTTAAGTACAGCGACTAAGTTTCTACTGCTTAAACTCCTCTATAATAGATAGCACTTTACAGAAGTTTCCAACACAACTAGCAGGATTTTGCAAACCTCCATACGGAAATGTTCTCTTTGCAACTAGCAAAATATTTGCAGGTGCGTACTGGATCAAAATAATTTGCAAGCAACAAGAAAAAAGGTAACAAGGTATCAACATAAACACTGGTTTCAAACCATAACAATAATAAAAGAAACCCTAGCTTAAGAAATAATTAAATAGGATATTAATCAAATATCTTTCCGGTGTCTCGTTTATATATGCAATTAAATTAATGAAAAAAAACAAAATATCGATTCGATTTAATTTCTTTCACACCGTGCTCAAGTGAAAAATCAAATTAAAAATAAAAAGGAAAATAATAAATAAATCAGAATAGAGTAGGAAAATGTACTATAACCTTAAAACCAATATTTGAATATCCATCCACGAGAAAGGAAAATGCTTACAAAGGAAAGAAATGAACGGAATGAAGTAGAAAGCGCCGATGATCGCCGACAAGCTCTGCGGCTCTCGTGGCGATTTCAGACGGCGGCTTATATATGAAATGGCCGAAGAATAAGTAGAAGTGGTATTCAAATTTGAATGGTGCAGTGGTAAGGACCAAAGGAAGGCCAAGGTCAAAGACGCGACACTAATTCGAAGAGGGGGTGTTTTGGTTACTTAACGGGGAGATAGATGGAACAGGCGTGGATCTCGATTGGAGAGGGGTTTTTAAATAAATATAAATTGAGAGGTTTTTTTGAGGCAGTGAGGTTGGGTGGGTCTGTTTTTGTCGATTATTTGTTTTTTAAAAAAAAAACTTATTTTTTTATTTTTAAATATTTTAATAGGATAGTATCAAAAATATTTTTTAAATATATTTTTAAATAAAAATATTTTTAAAAATAACTATTATTATGTTTTTGTGAATTATTTTTTAAAAAAAATATTTTTTATTTTTAAATATTTTAAAAGGATAGTATCAAAAATATTTTTTAATATATTTTTAAATAATTATTATTATAATATCAAACATTATCGTAATAAGTTAGTAAAGTTATAATATAAGAAGTTAAAATGAAATATTGCTAACATATATAGATTTAAGGTTCTTTTGTTTTTGTATTTTAAATATGTTAAATTTTTTTTGCTTTAAATTATTTTTTTAATATTTTTAAATTTTTTTGAAGTAGTACTATCAAAAATAAATTTTAAAATATAAAAAAAATAATAATATTTTAATATATTTCCAAACAAAAACTATTTTAAAAAATAATTGCTATCACAATATAAAAAAAACTCTTCAATTTTTTTTTAATAAAGTGATGTTGGTGACCTTGAAAATCGAAATGGGTAGTTAGGCCTAAGATGATGTATTTATTTCCTCATTCTAATTCGTATAATATTTATTAGTGAGCGTTTGAAAATGTGATTGTACTTATATTTTTAAAAAATTTAAATTTTTTTGATAAAAATTATTGTTTTGTATGTTTTGGATTGATATATTGATCTCATGAATGATTTTTTAAAAATAAAAAAATATATATTATTTTGATGCATTTTAGCATAAAAAAAATACTTTGAAAAGCAACTGCAACCATACTTCTAAAAAGGCCCTTAGTAAATGGCAACCCATATAAATTTATAAATTTATAAATTTATAATTATTAAATCTAATCCAAGAAGCTTGTTTGCTAGGATCAATTAAAAAAATTATTTTTTAAAAATATTTAAAGATTTTTTTTAAAATAAAAACTGAGATTTTATTAGATTATGAATTAACTGAATCAACTTTGAACTAATTTTTCTTAACACTCGAGTCAAGCTAATCTCGTGTTAATCAATCAAAGTTAATCAATCAAATTAAATGAGGTATAATAATAATGTACAACTTTATTTCATTGCTTTTAGTTTTTTTTCTTTTTTAAACATTTGTGATTTTTTTCTTTTCGTATAAGAAATGCTTACAATAACTTCAATTGTATCATCCACTTTGTATTTTATTTAAAATATTTTTGGCAATCTTCTCATATTAAAATTATTTTTTTTTCGTTTTTTGTTGATGATTTTTTAAAATTTCATAAGATGTTTTAATTATAATATATTTCTATAACATTTTTATAATTTGTAGAAAAAGATAAATCTCAACAGAACATGATCAAAGTGTAAAACAAGGTGAAATCACATGGCTAAACTCAAATTATCACGAGAAAGTTCTTTTTGGTTCACTACTTTTTTTTTTCATCTACATTCTTTTACTTTTTTTAAGTTTAATTTTAATTTAAAAGTTAATTTGATTTATTTTTTTGACTCTTAAGTTTAAGAGAGGAGAGGGAAGCTCATCGAAAATGGTAAATAAAAGAGAAAATCATTAATCAGCTACATTCTAAATAAAAAAGATTGATCTTGATGTCAACGAGTATTATTTGGAGAGAAGAGTTCCATTAAGTTGTTTTTAGACATTCTTTTTATCAGAAAAATAGATTGAGGTTGAGAAAATTTTTTTTCCAATTTGATTTTATATTTTTGAACAAATTTAGAGGTGTTATGAGTTAAAAGATTAGTTTATTGAGGTGCCAAAGATGTTTATTAGATGCTTTTTGGTAAAAAAAAAAGAAAAAGTTTATTAGATGCTTTTTGGTAAAAAAAAAAAAAAAAGAAGATTTCTAAGACCAAAACATCATATATCTTTATTTTTCGGGCACCTCTTTGGTGGTTAAAATCTAAACAAGCAAATGATACATAATCTACTTTTATAAACAACACATTTTCTATTGTTATTTGAAAGAAAAAAAAAAAGAGATAAGCAACATGTCATTCGTCTATTAAAAAAGGAAAAAAAATAAAAAAAAAAAGTTAATTGTGTGGGCTTAACCCATAAACCATCACATGTTTAGCCTTTTGAAGGCGTTTGGTATTATGGTTGGAATTGTGTTTTGTTTTGACCACAATTTTATAATCGTTTGATAAGCATTTGAAACACAGATTTTAAAAATGGATCCTATTGAAAATTAAGTTTGTACCGCTGGTTTTGTGAAGCAAAATATTGATTCTTTTCAATTTTTCACTTTTGCTCACCTACTACCAAAGGAAAGACAAAACTCAAGGGTCCGCCCATTTGTTCTTTACTTCCTTCCTTCTCAGCTCAAGTAGGAGTATATTATTAGCAATCATCATCATCTAAGCTCAAGTAGGAGTATATTATTGGCAATCATCATCATCTACGTACTGCCAAGTGGATTTACTTGACACTATTCATATGAATAGTAACAGGTGAATCAATTTAATGAATATTGTTCACGTGAACAATAACTCATTTGTCATATGAACAATGTTTATTGAACAGTATCCGGACAAAAAAAAATTAATTTTTTTAATTGTATTTTACTCAAAAACTAATATTTAATATTATTCAATAACACCACATAAATTAAAAAGAGATCGCATGTGACACAACTAAAAGATTGATGTCTTCTCCTAAGTGCAGGAGTGTCGAAGTAATAAATAACCCGGCAAGACCGAGGTCGAACTGCAGGGAGGTTAGTTGTACAAATTATAAATAACAATAATACAACAACAATAACAATAACAACAACAACAACAATAATAATAGTAGTAATCGTATAAAACATGTTAGTATCAAACATTAAAGTCCATATTAAGTTTACATTATACTTATTCTTACACCATTAGTGTAACCTTTTCACCTTGACATAATTAACTTAGCTAGACATAATGAAAGAAAGCAAAATAGATAAACAAAATAAGAACATAAAAGTTAACTAAGTAAAGGAAAGGAAATGAAAGGCATAAACTTAATATTAATGAAAACAAAGCATAAAAAATACAAAGAGAGAAAGGAAGAGCATGATCTTGATCTGAACACCAAGATGCCTAAATGCATGGCAAATGCCTCCTTTTATAGGCCAAAAATGGGAACTATTGATTTGATGACTAATTGATAAGTGGGTGACCAACTTTTGACTTGGTGACAATCCTTATCTTCTCTTGTCTGCCCAAAACGTCATTGATAACGTCAAAATTGGAGCCAGTTGTAAACATGAAAGTTGTAGGCAATTGTCTCAGCTTTCTTGTGTAAAAACTTCAGCTCATTTGGACTTCTAGAACTCCAGATATGGCCAAAATACCGAACAGTGCTCGGGCTGGAAGACAGATTCGGGCTTCTTTGTTGTTGCTACAATTTGGACTTGATAATGGCCTTTTTAGATCTTGGGCTCCATATGAAAGTTGTAGGCCTATGTCTTACCTTTCCATCCATATAAATTGGACCTAAATCTGAGATATATAGCTCTAGATATGACCCAATTACCGAACAGTGTTCCGGTTTGGATTGCACCGACATCTCTTTTCTAAGTTTGGTCATCTCTTTGTCCTTTCAATTTCATTTCTTAAATTCATCAATCAATCCTTTCATTTATGTGATAGGCCTGCATTTAAAATGAATATTTACCACAAATTAAAGGTATCTTGTATTATTAGATATATTATTATAAAACATGTTTTAGTTAAGGAGTTATTGATACTTCAAGTGCAAAATGATGATATAAAACCTTGATAAAAATGCACTTTTAAGTACTAATCAACATGATGACATAAAATTTGTAAAATTTGATTGCAATTTCAATTTTGTTTCTAATGATATCTTACCTAATTTTATTGCATGCTCAAAAAACCATAAAACCTATAGTTCTTATTGGATGAATTTCATACGTGATAAAATTGTAGATAAGTTAATAGATTAAAAAATATTTGATATAAAATATTATTTATTTAATGATATAATTGTGGTAGTTAAATCTACAATATTTAAGTTAAAAAGCATCAATATATATTAGTTATTTTATAACTTTAATTTGAAAAGCATGTTTAACCAAACACATTAAACTACTTATTATTCAACCTCAATTTCAATCATACTTTTAACCAAACATATATAAATACCAAACCAACCTCAACCAAAAATACTTTTTATAAAATAATTTTTTTTTCAAACGACAGCCATAAAAGCTATCACAACACCAAATACACTCAAATCTATTAGGTGCTTGGCCCTTTTGTATATATTTTTATTTATTTATATTTAAATGCACTGTAAAAAAACTTACATTATATTTAATTTATTATTCAATTTTTTCATGGTTCTTAAATAATATTATAGGGTTTAATATGAGTGTTAATAAATGTTTTTCCCAATTATTATGTATCAAATATGAAAAAAAAGGTTCATGAATATTCAATTAAAATAAAAATTTATGTTTTTTAAAAATACTTTAATAGATTTTTGACATAATTTTATCACATTTATTGTTTTTTTTTGTTTTGAATTATATACAAAATATTGAGACTTTACTTTACCAGTTTTTTAATTTGTTTTTAAGACCATGCATGACTTTTATTTATAAAACAATGTTTGCAAGTAAAAAATATATTTCTGTTATAACAATCAAGAGATGCATTAATTAAAAACAAGGTTTAGATTGAAGAAATGTACTTTTTCTTTTTAATTTCAAATGGTTGAAAATTTATTTCAATAGAGTATAAATTATTATTTTGGCTAAAAAATATTTAATGTTTATTGGTGTCACACCTAATATCACGACAAATATAAAAAGGATAAACATGAATAAAAAGTTGTCATATAGTTTATAGTACAAGAAACCCTAACTGGTCTTCATTTATTCTTAAATAAAGGCTAGTCATATAGATGTATAACACTAAAATATACTACCTAAGGTAAATTAATTCTATTTTATAATTTGTGATAATTTATCCATTAGGTTTTTAAAATTGTTTGTCTAAACTAACATATTCTTGAAAATAAAGACAAAGAAGAATGATTTAGGATTAAGTTTAACTACAAAGCCTGATCATAACTTTCAAAATGCAAGTGTGGGATCTTAGAGGATGATGAACATTAAACTAGGCTTTTAAGCTTATTTCTTCATTATGTCACAAAATAAATTTATGGGTCATTACTCATTCTCAACGAACCTTTTAAAGTCATATTAACTTAACCCAAATTAGAACATATTCTAAATAATTTCTATAATAAATTCTCACTCAAATAAATAAATAAATAAAAATAACATCCATATATTAAAGGACATACTACATATTTTTAATCTTTTTCTTTTGTATTTTTAAATGTTATCACCAATGACTATATTAGTAGGATAATGTTTTACTTTGAATAAAAAACATGAGTCAAAAGGGTATTTTCAAGGCACCTACAACTCACAAATTGATATACACTTTTTAGAAAAAAATAGTTTTTATTTATTTTTAATTATTAAAAAATAATAAGAAAAGCAAACAAACATAGAGAAACACATAATCAAAAAATCTTTTTTATAAACACAAATATTCCTAACATTTTTTTTAAAGAAGGAAACTATCATGAAATTAAAATAAGATACATAAAATCAAAATGCTTAGAAAAGTTAAAGAACATTGAGGGACATTGAAATCCTTTAGTTTTCAATCCTAATAATGGGGATTGGATTTTCTTTATCACTTCATACACATAAAATTCCCTAGTGATTATAAATTTCTAGGGGTATCCACGAATCAGATGTGAATTTAATTTTCATATGTTTATTCATTATTATTGTTGTTGTTGTTGATATTATCAACTATTACAATGATTATAATATAATAATAAAAGAAATAAAAGAAAAATAAAAAAATATAATCAAAATTGACCATTGGGATAACAAAAAAACATAAAAGATTTTCTAAAATAAGGACTTGGAATATTGTTGGCATGTGCAATCCATGTAGTACCAACTAACAAAACTTGGAGATCCTGGTGTAAAAGATGCGTGCTTCTCACGTACCTTATATAAAATTATAAAATAAACACAGGTGAATATAGTCACAAATAAATCTTCTCCCATAAATTCTTTGAAACTATCAAAATTCAGCCAAGATTTGTTGGTGAATTTTGTGTGTGATTGACAAGAATAAAGGATTTCAAGATATAGACTGAACACTAAATAGTATCTGAGCTGTAGAATATATTCAAACTTCTTTATTGTTGCTATAATTTGAACTTGAAAATAACTTTTTTGAACCTTGGAATCCTCATAAAAGTTTTAGGCGTATATCTTAACTTTCCATCCATATAGAGCAAACTTAAATATAAGTTCTACAGCTCCAGTTATGATCTAATGATTGAACAGTGTTTCAATTTGGATTAAACCAATATCTCTTTTCTAAGCTTGACCCTTTTATTGTCTTCTAAATTTCAGAAGTTAAACTCATCAATCAATCATTTTATTTATGTGATAGACCTATGTTTAAGATGAACATTTACCATAAATTAAAGGTATCTTATAGTATTAGACATGATATTATAAAACATGCTATAGTTAAGGAGTTATTGATACTTTAAGTGTAAAATGATGATATAAAACTTTGATAAAAATGCACTTTTAAGCACTAAACACCCCCCAACCAGCTTATTACTAGTCTCTAATAATCAAAGCATTAAAATAGAAAAGTAATTTGTAAGTTCCACAAAGTAAGGCATTCATTATTCAACTTCTATTAATCTATCCAAGTAAACAAACTCATTAAATTTATATATCTGCTTTATACTTTTTAAATAAGATATTAATAAACCTTCTTTTTATGTGCTCAATGTATGAAAACATAGATGATAAGGCTTTTATTAGAAGAAAATAATATTATGTTCTAATGTTTTTCTAAGGTTAACTTCCTTTTATTGAGATTATTATCTTTTTTCCTTCCTTTTCTTTTCTTCTTTTCTTTTATACATATAACAGAATACATCTTTAACTTATATAACGAGCTTTCGGCTAATAACTCCTAGACCAGTTGGTCTTATGGCATTAGATGTTGAGACACCCTTACAAGCTTAGTAACTCGAGTTGCAGATACTAATACATAGATAATACAATGTTTAATTCCCTTAAGCTTTTTCTCCTCAACCCATGTAACAAACTTTGGGCCAATAGCTCCCAAGTCAGTTGACTTTAGGGTATTAGGTGTTAAAACACCCCTTTCGGGCTTAATTGCATCGGTTAGGGAAGCTACAAAACCAAACTTATCTATGCTTTTATTTATTTAATTGATTACATTTATTATCATTTTTTTTGTAAATTATATACTATCCCTTTTCCTTATTTGTTACCTTTAACAAAAAAAATATAAATAATATAATAATCCATTATACAACCTACAATCATATATTAAAGTGTGTGTGAAAATGAAGGTTTAAGAATACTTGTTAAATGAGTGTATGAGCAGAATCAATTGCTCATAATGCGAGAGTTTGTAAATATAAATATTTCAAGAAGTATTCTGATAGACCTTATTAAGAATGTTTACTAAGATATATCTCAAGAGTTACTTTAACAAAAAAAACTTCTTTACTCTACTATCCTAGAAACAACAGTTTTGTCAAATGGTTTTATTAAAAACAAAAGCAGTTAGTTAGTTTTTTTTCAACTACTACCCTCTCCCCAACTAAAACGAGACATTGTCCTCAATGTCCTAAGGCAGAAAGATAAAATATAGAAAACATCACCTGAAACAACAAACACTAACAAACTTGAAACACATTTAAACAAATATAAGAAATAATAAAACAAAATAATATGCTATTAATAAAACCAAAAGACACAAGGTTTCACAAATAAAGGCTCAAATCCAATCTAACATTTTTATGGCTTTCCTTAGTTGACTAATTTATACGACTCATAGAGGGATCAATTACAGGGGTGAAATATTATAGTTGATCAATCAATTATTCAATAGTAGCAGCAAAGATTATAATTTGTCATGCCAAAGATGTTAGAAATTCCTGTTCCACAGCTTGATCAAGAAAAGATAATAAATTATCATAAAAATCATTAACATTTAACAAACCTATAGGTTTATAGGGAATGTGCAGTTGGGTCCAAGAAAAAATATGAAAGATCTCTTCCAATGTGCGCAGACCACCTGATAAGGCAATGAAGACGTCAAATGTTAAACATTGCATTCATTCAATCAGATATTGTGGAGACTTGTAGTTCATCTCCAATTATTTTTCCATTGATATCCCATTTTGCTAAAGCTTTGGAGATGACCCCTAAAACTTGACTGCTTCCTAAAAATATAGCTATTAATACACCTCCTATTAACCTAAGGCTGCCTCCCCCATATATTAAATGAATCTTTCTCTCAGCTAGTACCTTACCAAGATGATTTACTGATTCTAAAAACTTATTTTCTTTTCTAGGACTAGATCCACTAAAAACACAAATGTTTCTTATATGATGACTTGAGGAAACTTCTATTTCTACATACTTCTATATCTGTTGAATGTATGGATTGAGTAGAAATGAAAGAAAGGAAGAGAAGATTTGATAGATAAGAAATTGAAAATGCAATCATACCACCTACATATAGCTGAAGTCTCACTCTTTTTATTTATTTATTTATTTATTTATTATTATTATTATTTAAAAAAACATGTATATGTACAGGTAGTTGTGATTATGGCTCATACATTTCCATAGTTTTACATCTAAGAACGACTTAACGCCCTCGATGGGTCCGAGATAGATTTCTCATCCAATTTTCTTAAAAATTAGCAAACAAGGTCTTTTATAGTCAAATTCTCAACACTAAGTCAATCATGTTTTTTATGGAATTGTGACCATAAA
>NW_011500285.1:168331-170368 GCF_000495115.2 Populus euphratica | reverse complement strand
ATCTGGCACATCTATCTGGCACATCTATAACAGACTTTTAGTCGTTTTGCATGACGTTTCTTTGCAAAAGTGCTTTTACTTGTTTCAGACATGTATGAAATGAAAGAATTGGAGGACTCACCTGATAATCAGACCTTTGCTTCAATCATCTAGTGAATATCTTCAGGAATTTCATGGTTCATTAACAACCTTAATTTTTCACACCTAGCATGGTGAATTTTTGCAATCGTATTTGGAGGTAAAGTGGTAAAATACTTTTTTAATTTTTCAAGAGTGGTGTCCATTTTCAAATGAGAATTGGAGAAGAGATTCAAAGAAGGGAGAAAAAGCAAAGAATTGCACAAATATATAGACAAATATCAGTTATTATAGGAAACTAAAAGAATCAACTTAAGTCATGAAATACCATTATCTGCCATTTGACCGGGATAAGAGAGACTAACAAAACAAAAATTACACCAAAATAAACAAAAAACAATATGAGAAAAAGAAAAATCAATCTTTATATACAGGATTACTCAATTCAATAGTCATTCTTAACTGAAAAATTTTGAAATTAAACTTTTAAACGATGTCCGTTTACCTTGAAAACATTGTCATTATTTGGATTCTCAATATCACAAACCCCATATGAATACACATGTTTTATAATAAAAGGACCACTCCGGCTTGATCTTAGTTTGCTAGGAAATAAATGGAGTCGAGAAATATAAAGCAAGATTTTTTGACCAACATTGAATGTTTTTCTCAGCATTTTCTTGTCATGAAACTTTTTTATCCTTATTTTATAAATTCTTGAATTTTCATATGCATTATTTTTTATTTCCCCAAGCTCATTTATTTGTAATTTTTGCAGCTGACTAGTATCATCAAGGTTTGAATTTTAAGCTTTAATAGCCCAATAAACTTTATATTCAAGTTCCACAAGCAAGTGACAAGGTTTTTCATAGAGTAGTTTATAAGGTGACATACATAATGATGTTTTATAAACAGTTCGGTAAGCCCAAATTGCATCACTAAGTCTAAAAAACCAATCTTTCCAATTAGGGTTCACTATTTTCTCTAAGATCTATTTGATCTCCTTATTAGCACTCTCTACTTGTTTATTTGTCTGAGGGTGATAAGGGATGACAACTTTGTTAGTGATTCCATATTTCTTTATTAAAGACTCAAATGTCTTGTTGCCAAAATATGTTCCACCATCATTTATCATAGCTTGAGGGATTCCAAATCAACTCAAAATATTTTCTTTCAACTTGGAATTTCCTCTATCCATTTTGAAACATAATTTATTGTGACTAATATGTATAAGAAACCAAATGATGGAGGGAATGGAATAGGATTTAAAGGCATATGATTTCCAACTTTTGACAATTTTCATAAGTCTTGCAGAATGCATATGAGTCCTTAAACATAGTGGGTCAGCAAAATCTACCTTGTAAGGTTTTTGCAGTTGTCTTTCTTAATGAGAAATGGCCCCCACATGCTTCAGAATGATAAAATTTGATGGCACTACTTATCCCGTTATTAGGAATGCATCTTCAAAATATTTGAATGAATAAGGGTCATCCCAATAAAAGTTCTTCACTTCGTTCAAGAGCTTTCTTTTATCTTAGGTACTCCAATGATCTAACAATTGTTCCGAAATAAGAAAATTAACAATATCAGTAAACTAAGGCTATTTCACAATATTAAGTCCATTTAAAAATATTATCCTTTGTTAGAAAGTTACTTAAGGGCTTAGATATCAAATTAAAATATTTGATGAACCTTCTATAAAAACAACATGTCCTAAGAATGATCTAACATCTTTAATAGATTTTGGTGTTAGCAAGTTAGCAATTAATTCGATTTCAAATTTTTCATCCTTAATTCCTTTCAATGAAACAATGTGACTGACACGACTAACAGATTGATGTCTTCTCCCAAGTGCAGGAGTGTCGAAGTAATAAATAACCTGGCAAGACCGGGGTCGAACCACAGGGAGGTTATTTGTACAAATTATAAATAACAATAATACAACAACAATAACAATAA
>NW_011500285.1:147550-160582 GCF_000495115.2 Populus euphratica | reverse complement strand
AGAAAAATCATCTATAAAAATCTCAAGAAAACATTCAACCATATCACTGAATATACTGAGCATGCATCTTTGAAACATGGCTGGTCCATTACATAATCCAAGAGGCATCCTTTGACATGCAAAAGTACCAAATGGACTTGTGAAAGTAGTCTTCTCTTGATCATCCAATGCAATTTCAATTTGGTTGTAACCTGAATAGCCATCTAGGAAACAATAAAATTCATGACCTGCAATTCTTTCTAGGATTTGGTCCATGAAAGATAAAGAAAAATGATATTTTCTAGTCATTGAATTAAATTTCTTATAGTCAATGCATATGCGTCACCCAATAATAGTCATAGATGGAATTAACTTATTGTTCTCATTTGTTATCACTATGACTCTAGACTTTTTGGGTACAACATGGGTAGGACTTATCCATTTGCTGTCAGAAATAGGATAAATGATTCCATTATCTAGAAGTTTAATGACTTTATTTTTTACTACTTCTTTCATATTAAGATTGAGCGTTCATTATATTTCTCTAGAGGGTTTAGCATTTTCCTCGAAATAAATTCTGTGTGTGTAAATCAAAGGACTAATTCTTTTTATGTCAGTTATGGTGCATCCTAATGCATTTGTGTTCATTTTTAGAGTTTGTAATAACTTACCTTTTTTATGTGTATTAAGTTTGGAAGAGATTATTACCGAAAAAGTTTCATTTTCTCTAAAAAATGAGTATTTGAGATTGAATAGTAATGACTTCAAATCAGGTTTGGGTGGATGAACACTTGAAGGTATGGAATTAATTGATCATTGATTAGTACTTAAAAGTGCATTTTTATCAAGGTTTTATGTCATCATTTTACACTTGAAGTATCAATAACTCCTTAACTAAAACATGTTTTATAATAATATATCTAATAATATAAGATACCTTTAATTTGTGATAAATGTTCATTTTAAATGCAGGCCTATCACATAAATAAAATGATTGATTGATGAATTTAAGAACTGAAATTGAAAGGACAAAGAGATGGTCAAACTTAGAAAAGAGATGCCAGTGTAGTCCAAACCGGAACATTATTCAGTAATTGGGTCATATCTAGAGCAGTAGATCTCATATTTAGGTCTACTTTATATGGATGGAATGGTAAGATATAGGCCTATAACTTTCATATGGAACCCAAGATTTAAAAAATTATTGATCCTTACCTGTTAGAAAGTTTCAAAGATTTCAGAGTTGTGATTGACTTTCCTTTGTTTGGTCAGAGTATGAGGAAATGGAAGTGCTAGCGGTTAATCAGTTTTTTCTTTGTAATTTTCAGATTCAACCCCTTACCCTCATAAATTGACTCATCATCTTTCTCACAAGGTTCAAGAGTGGGTTTTTCGATAACCTTACCACTACGAAGAATAGTGACTGCTTTGACTTGATTTATGTGTTGGCTTCCAGAACTACTTATATTTTCATTTTATTGCCCCTTAGAATTTTATTGTAGTTGAGATAGAAACTTACTTTTCTCTTGGAAACTGAGACCAGATGTCAATTTTGCAAGATTATCTTTAAAATCTGTCATGCTTTAAGCAAGTTAAGTATTGATTGTCTCTTACTTTTCAATGAATGCATGCAATGTTTCCTCAAGATTTCTTCTAAGAGGTTGAGCATAAGGAGGTGTATATCCATGAGAATTTTGGAAATTATAATGTGCTTGAAACGATAATTATGAAGTTTATGCATTAGTATTATCACTTTTCCAACTAAAATTTAGGTGATTTCTCCAAATAGGATTGTATGTTTGCGAGTATAGGTTATGATTGGGCTTTTGAAAACTATTTAAAATATGAGCTTGTTCATGGAGACATTATTTAATAAAAGCAAAGTTGGACTTATTGATTGTATGTTCATTGGTTTCACAGATTTGAGATATAATGTCTTGAACAGATTTTAATTGACCACTCTTTTTCAATTCTAGTGCCTTAACTTTTCTAACTAAAGATTCAAACTTAGCTTGGAGGTTATGATCTTCCCTAAAGTTGTATATACCTTAATTAGATGTATGAAGTTGAGCTTTACCCGATGCTTCATAAGCATTTGCGGTGACCTAATTTTGAGCATTTTCAGCTAACAAGTCTAAGTACTTTATTGCTTCATTAGGGTCTTTATCTTTAATATTTCCATTGCACATCAATTCCACCATTTGCCTATCTCTAGATATTAACCCTTCATAATAATGTGAAACCAATCTCTATGTTTCAAAACTATGATGAGGGCAAGTATTAAGCAAGTCTCGATACCTATTCTTACATTGGTAAAATGTTTCTCTTGGTTTTTGAGTTAAAGTGGTGATTTGTCTTTTGAAAGAGTTTGTTTTGTAAGAAGGGAAAAACTTCTTTAAAAACTATTGTTGCATTTCATTCCAAATACGAATGGATCCTGGTCTCAAATTTTATAGCTATGTTTTAGCTTTATATTTTAATGAAAAAATAAAAAGCTTTAATCCTTGTAACGACACCAAAAACTTAACATGACCAAAAGATTGATGTCTTCTTCCAAGTGTAGGAGTGTCAAAGTAATAAATAACTCGGCAACACTGAAGTCGAACCACAGGGAGGTTAACTATATAAATTATAAACAACAACAACAACAACAATAGTAATAATAAGTTAAAAGAGGACTTTGAGATTGTAAGATTAATGTGAGGATTAAACAATGATAAAAACAAATGCCAAGGTTAGAGGATCTGTTAATGGTATTTCAAACAATTATAGTATAAATTCTTTTTATTACTCAACTGGAAACCACATACAAAGAAGGTTCTAATCGAATTATAAATTGTTAACATAATTACATTAGTTATCTTATTCTAATAATGCTAATACTTATAAATGTCAGGTATTCATGATTATAACTTATGTTAATAACAAGTTAAGTTCCTTTCATATCATAGGTGTAGGTTATACCATATGGTTGGGCTATGAAAGTGCTAAGTATTTGTTGTCCCAACTATTATACAACATAAAATATTTATTGTACCAAGTGTTATACAACATAAATCTAGATTAACCATTTAGTATCAAACATTAAAGTCCATATTGAGTTTACACTATACTTATTCTTACACCATTAGTATAACATTTTCGCCTTGACATAATAAACTTAACTAAACATAATGAAAGAAGAGAAACATAAATAAACAAGATAAGAACATAAATAAGATATAACTTAACTATGTAAAGAAAAGGAAATGAAAAGCATAAATAAGAAATTAATGAAAGCAAAACTTAAACATTACAAAAATATAAAGAGAAAGAGTATAAGAACATAATTTTGATATGAAAACTTAGATGCTTAAATGCATGACAAATGTCTCCTTTTATAGGCCAAAATATGGAACTATTGATTTGATGACTAATTGTTAAATGGGTAGCCAACTCTTGACTTAATGACAATCCTTATCTTCTTGTCTAAACAAAACATTATTGTTAACATTAGAATTCGAACAAACTTAAATCATGAAAGTTCTAGAAAATTATCTCAGCTTTCTAACAGAAAAAATTAAGGTCATTTGGACTTTTAGAACTCAAGATATGGGCAGAACACTAAATAATATATGGGTTACAAGACAGATTCAAACTTCTTTGTTGTTGCTAAAATTTGGACTTTCAAACAACAGAATTAAGTCTTACATTCCCATAAATGTTTTAGACCTATGTCTTAGCTTTCTAACCATATAAACCAAATTGAAATCCAAGATATATAACTCCAGATATGACTCAATGACTGAATAGTGTTTCAATTTGAACCGAACTAGCATAATTTTTCTAAGCTTCACCCTCTCTTTGTTTTCTCAATTTTAGTAGTTGAATTCATTAATCAATCCTTTGATTTATGTGATAGACCTGCATTTAAGATGAATATTTACTATAAATTAAAGTTACTTTATAGTATCAGACTTGTTATTATAAAACATGCTTTAGTTAAGGAGTTATTAATACTTCAAGTGCAAAATATTGATATAAAACCTTGATAAAAATGCACTTTTAAGTATTAATTAACTTTTATAGCCAACGGTATGGTATACCCTACACTTGTGCTATGAAAGAAACTTGAATTATTATTAATATACGTTAGCATCATAAATTCCTGATAATATTTAAAAGTTTGGTGTTACTTAAATAAGATAATTAATATGATCATGTTAATAATTTATAATGTGTTATTAATGACAAATCATATGATTGGTACCTCATTTGTGTGTGGTTTCAAGTTGAGTAATAAAAAAGTTTATATTATATTTATTTTTAATATCATTAGTAGATCCTCTAATCTTGACATTTATTTTTTATCATTATATAATCCTCATATTAATCTTACATCTCAAAGTTCTCTTTAACTTATTATTATTATTATTACTATTATTATTGTTATTATTATTGTTATTGTTGTTGTTGTTATTATTATTATTATTTGTAATTTATTGTTGTTGTTGTTGTTATTATTATTATTATTTGTAATTTATATAGTTCACTTTCATATGATTCAATCTTGGTCTTGCCAGATTATTTATTATTTTAACACTCCTGCATTTGAGATAAGACATCAACCTTTTAATTGTGTCAGAATCCATTAAAACCTTTAAACCACGTCCAAAATCACATAGTGTAGCTTATCTAAGGTAGGATGTGCCAATGGTGCTAATATCTTTTCTAGCCATAACTAGTTCTTTACCTTCAAATCTCTAATAAAACCAATGCACCTAGGTTTTCTAGTGATCCTGAACTAAACAACTAGGTAGTAACTCTTACAACCCTCGATGTCGCGCGTCCACGTGTGACAATGAGTATTACCTTGTGGTGATTGTTATATGTTTTTCTTTTTCTATGAGAAAATTTTGTCAATATTCAAGGAAGCTTAGGCTACAAAAAGAAACACAAAGGAACTGAAGGAAGTCACATGAGAGGAAACCAATGTCTTAAGCAGTTTGTAATATAAACATTTATCCTTTTCTTTTTAGCTGGTATGGCAGAAGGAAGTAATGGCTTGCTAGCACATTTTATTTGAGGAAGAACACATGTTTGCTTGGGCTGAGGAGTTTTTCTTTTGAAATTAATGTCGCATGTCATCCGTGCGATGTTGGCTAGTGATTTTTTGTTATCTTTGCTTTGGGGTCTTAGGAGTCGCCACATAATATTTCATTGAGGGCTACTAAGAAACAGATGCCCTGTTCTTTGTCATATATTTAAGATAAGGGACTAATTGTGGCTAGGGAAGGTATTAACACTCCTAGCGCACCCCACCTAAAATAAGCTACTTTATGGTTTGATGTGATTTGAAAATTTAAAATATTAATCAAATTCTAAGGCTTTAATAATTTAAAACATGTTCTTACATTTTCTTGGAAAATATAACATAATTTTATTTGTCCTTAGATATTTAACCATATTCAAATTAAATACTTCATTCTTTTTTTGTTTTTTTTTAATTTTTATAAGTAAACAACATAAATAAATAAAAATACAAACACATACTTCTGACATCACTTTTTACTATGTTTTTTTGTTACAATTTTTACAACATAACATAAACCAAAAACATTTAACAGAAATTTAAATACATATTCCAACATGTAAAAATTACAGAAAGGTCCCTAAAGAGTCTAGGAACTACATGAGTTATTAAATCTTAGAATATATGCAGAAACATGTTCTTACATTTTCTTGGAAAATATAACATAATTTTATTTGTCCTTAGATATTTAAACATATTCAAATTAAATACTTCATTCTTTTTTTGTTTTTTTTTAATTTTTATAAGTAAATAACATAAATAAATAAAAATACAACCACATACCTCTGCATCACTTTTTACTATGTTTTTTTGTTACAATTTTTACAACATAACATAAACCAAAAACATTTAACAGAAATTTAAATACATATTCCAACATGTAAAAATTACAGAAAGGTCCCTAAAGAGTCTAGGAACTACAAAGAAGACCCTCAGGAACTGTGAAGCAGTGGCGACATGTCTCCTCTACGTGCGGCCATCACTGGCGGCGCGTGGGCTCATGTGTCGCCGCAAAATCAAATGACGGGGGGATCTGTTATAGCTTCCTCCCCTCTTCGCTTTCCTCGCCGGTTGTGAGCAACACCGTTACCTGCAAAACACCCAAAAACACAAGCAAAGTTTCTGGTTCTCTTTTTTTCTCGATTTGCTTCTCACTCCTTCCCTTTTTTAGATCTAGTTCTTTTAGATATGTTTTTCCTTTTTTCATCCTCTTTCTGGTGGCTGATGGCTCTAGGGGGAGGGTTGAGGCTGCTGTGCTAGGCCAAGGTGGGTTCTACCGAGCCTGGATTGCTGGCGGTGGCCTCGCTGGGGCTGGAGCGACGAGTGTCGCTGCTGTGTTCGGGCTGTTACTAGGGGCTCTGATCCGGCCTCGATGAGCTGGCCGGTTGGCAATGAAGGAGATCGTCTGCTGCTGAGGGGAAGGCTTCAGTGCTAACTTTATGTTGATGAGAGGAAGAAGGGACAATGTATGGGGGCTACTTCGGGTGTAGGGGAGAAGGTCTCTGGTTTGCCTTTTACAAGGCAAAGGGGGAAGAACGACACTTGTGGGTTTTTTCAAAGTCAGGGAGGGGCGGTTGCAGAGAAGATAGATTTTAGGTTTTTTCTTCCCCCTCGACCCCCCTCCCACCCTTTTTTACTCTAGACTAGTATTTAGAGGCAAAATTTTGCTATATTTTTAAACTAGTCCTTCAATTTTTCTTTTTATTCATTTTTTTGTAAATTTTAATTTTTTTAATTTTTTGATATTTTTGAAAGCGAGCAATATCAATATCGATTTAACAAAAAAAATCGGTGATTGTAAAATTAACCCGTTAAAAGTTCAATGCGTTCAAAACACCTTTAAAAGTTTAAATTTTTTTGAGAAGGCATTAAAAATACTAAAAACAATGCAAATATATTAAAAAAATATTTTTTAAGTTTTTTATTGTTTTTTACTATTTTTTATTTTTCTAAAACTTTATCAAAATTATAAATAAAAAATTAGATAGTAACAATTAGCATGCCCCTTAATTTTTCTTTCTTTAGGCATGAGAAAGGGCATCCTTTATGTCTGTTTTTCCCTTCACAAAAAAAAATCTAAAAACATTTTTTTTTTTTTTTTGCATGTTTTAGGATTTGTTTTAACATTATTACAAAAATTAAAAAGAAATATTTTGCATGTATATCTAGATTTAATAATAAATTTATTAAGCTTATTGAGATTTAACCCAAATTAAAAGGTTTATTAGGCCTATATATTCAGATTTCAAATAAAAAAAAAAGACTTCACTTTGTTTTTCTCTCATGAATAAAAAAACAAAGGAGTATTTTGGTACTTAATTCTAATGTTTAAGGATAATGGACTCACCAAAAGCCATTTCCTGACAAAGAAAAAAGTTCTCTAATTTTTCAAATAATTTTTTTTTCAATTAAAAAAGAATGAAGTATATATATTTATGGGCACTACAGTTAAAAATATCAATTTAAAACAATATTTATCAATTTTAAAATTAAAAATATTATTATAAAATTCGCTGATATTAGATTTAAGAATATTGATTTCAAGCAATATTCACTAACGTTAGAATTAAAAATATTTTTAGTTTAATATTTACTAATATTAAAGTCAGGAATATTAGATTTTTTTTCTTATAATATTTATAAATATCAAAATCAAAAGAACTTTTAGTTAAATATTCACTAATACAAAAATTATAAATATTAAAAGTATACTATAGGCAGCAAAACACAACAATGGTTAATAATTTAAGATGAATAATACAATTTATTTCAAGTATGGCACTTAAGAGTAATGAATTAGGATTTTTTTTATTAATTGTGATTAATATTATTATTTTTAAATAAGGTTTAAATTCGAGTACTTTTGAAGGAGGATGTTAAATGTAAGGGGACTCCATCGCCACACGTAGATGGAGTTGCTGAATTCCGTTCTCCATGAAGTTACCAATATTACCTGGTTGGACTTGGACCGGATGGGTTATATATTTGAATCATTTGGGCTAGTAATGTATGATAAATGTAGCAGCAAGCCTCGTATAATTGAGGGGCATCAATTATGCCATGGCATTTTCATATTTTATTCCTTAGTCAATTGCAGAAGTGGAGAACTGGAGAAGAACATAGTGATAAAAGATCAAAGATCGATAATGAATTGAAAGGTTCATTTTATATTTAATGGGGCACCAAATATGTTCCCTTCGTGTTTTCACATGTTGACTTACGTGAGTTCACCAACTACAGAAATTGGAAAACAAAATCAAAATTAGACTTGTAGAATTCCAATATGTAGTGTATAACTAATGTAATTCAAAGAATCTATAACAAAAAAATTGAATGGTGGTATCACCTTAAGGTATATGATACAATTTAGAAGGTTTAAGATTGCTAGTAACATTGAAATACTTCAATGTCTGAATCCACTTCTCTTGGTTCTTCAATAGATGAACCGCAATTGTATCTGGCCAAAGCTCATGTGTGCATTTTGTAGGTGGCTCAGGAAAATTGTACATAGACCACTTGGCATTATACCTGTTCTTCGCACGATGACCTTCTCGGATCCAATCACCAAAAACTTTATCCTCTGGTCCTTCCATGTGATGTTTTGGTATCTCAGAATCTCTAATCCACTCTACAATATCCCATGTGATCATATATCCCATGCCAGACATATAATGCACGAAAGGGTCCATGCTAGAGCATGGAATAACATAACCATAGTACAAATCTTTTCTAGGTAATGGTTTTAGTGACTCCACTAAATTATCTAACCGAAAATATGTGTCATCATCTGTTTTCATAACATAATGATAGGGAGGATAAGGCGTATCTGTGTCATTCAATATTTCTGGCAAGCTTGAAAAGTAAGTGTAGGTTTTACCCTTGTTCATGTTCTCCTTGCAATCCAGGATGATAATATCATCATACCGCATTATCTCAAGAGCAACAAGTACCTTTTGATCTTCCTTGGTTAGATTGCAAAACACAAACTTCACGTCAACTTGTGCACCCACCGGAGATTGTGTGCCATATATGAGACGCAGAAAATGGCGTCGGTGGTATTGGTCAGGAAGCGTTAGGATGCCTATGAGTATGCGAATATCACTAGAGGTAGAAGAATTCAGAGCAAGAAAATTGGTAGAAGATAAATTAGAGGATTGAGATGGAATGTTGGCAAGAGCACATCTACCAAAGCTTAGCAGACTAACAAATCGAAATTCGTTGATGGAAGCCAAGACACATAAGAACAAGATGAAAAACAAAGAGGAGAGAATGAATCGGTGCCGGTATGGCCTTGAGGAACTCTTCATTGTTTTTTGTTCTTGAATTACTCACTTTGGTTGTTAATTTGATAGGTATGGTTTAAGGGTAGCTCAGAGTTATGTAGTGATGATATTAATAAATTCCAAATTTTCTGAGATACAACGTATAAATTGGCAATTTCGTGCTATTTAGACTACCATATTGACTTTTATTCCACTAAGGAAGGTATTGATCAAAGGGGGGAAATTGCATACTATTGGTATACCATTATGTCCTTGGATCTTGGTACAAACTATGCGTTTTCTTTTCATGCCATACGGTCAATGTCAAGTGGTTTAAAGTCTATTTCATACATTGGCTTCTTCTTAATTTTCCATGAATAAATGGCTTGTACTCTACGTTTGTACCTGTAAAAATAAAATACAAATATAAAATTTTAGTGAGGGATTTAGCCTAAAGTCGTTGGTCAACTTTTCGTAACTAGGTATCTTTGCATGAACATGTTCGGCTTCAAGACCTCTTCAACTGACGTACCGCTCACCACACTTGAATCCAAAGCAATGCCATTGACCCCAAGAATCATATAGTTTCGAGTGATCTGCAGGAAAGCACTACCGTAATTGATGGATATGAGCATCAGAAAGCTAGTTGTCAATGCCCTTTGATAAGTTCATTTTCTTCATCTGTAACCTACTAAGCAATGATTTAGCATAGCTAGTTGTTTGCCAGATTCTAATGCATTTACATCTTTATCAATTCTAACAGTGTTAACAGAGTGAAAAAAAAAATTACGTATGAGTGTTCTTAGTGGAGATAAACAGCGAGATCGTTTCAATAAATTTTACCCATTTTCGCTAACAATGATGCTACGTGTGTCGAAAGATGGAGCACCGATCCTTCAAACACATTTAAAATTGTCATGTAATGCTCATCTCAAAAAAAATATTTATGTTTTCTGAAAGGTAAAACCCTTAATTTCATTCGTGTGTTTGTGTCGAATGTTTGTTTTTAATGTTATGTTTTTAATTTGATCAGTTAATTGTTTTGTTCTTTTAATTTGTTTAATTAACCCTGGACTCTTTTTTCTAACATACAGTAAATTATTCAAATCATGGTAGTGTGCAGTAGTACGGGTCCGTGTTAGGTTGGTAAAGTATTGATTGTGTCTTTGTCAAAAATTGTTTCTATAACTAATTTGGACCGGTCTAATATTCAATTAGTTGATTTTAGGATTGTACATGTGTTTTATTATTTTATAACAAAAGCATTTTTAAGTTTTGTATACACATGTTATCATCCATTGTAATTTTTCTTGTTTAGCATTGAATAAATTTTTATAAATTATGATTTTATTTATATTTTTTATTATGTCATAACTCGATTTTGAATCCCCAAAAATCTCTTTTTAAAAAAAACAAATATTTCAGAAAAAATCTAAAAAAACTATATATATGTTGGGTAGACATTGATAATCTACAATAAATCAAGACATCACAAGGACATGCAATTTGAGGGCCTTACTAAAAGAAAATTGAAAAAAAACATTGAATTTAGTCTTGATTGCACAAATTGAGTTTGAGGATCAATATAGACAAGTTTGCTAAGTTTGGTAGTTATATTGCATTATTAATGGTGCAATTGAAGATAAATATTGAAGATTGAGGTGAAATTGCAAAAATTGGAAGAGAGAGGACCCAATTGAAAGAGTTGGAAAATTGGAATGGCTTAATTAATGAAATCAAAGGCCTAATTGCAAATAAAAATAAATATTAGGAGTCAAATTAAGTAAAATCAGAAGAATTAAAATTCTAGAGACTAAAATGAATAGTTTCTAAAATTAAGGGCTTAATTGACTTAATTAGGGGTGAAATTGAAAGAATTAAAAGTTTATAGGTTTAATTGAGGGCTAAAGTAAGAAATATGAGACCAAGGATCATTTTGTAAGGTGTGTGGAAATCTAGGGCTCAATTGAAGAAGGTTAGGGGTGAAATTTTAAGGATTTTCAAATTTAAGGTCTCAATTGCAAAGTTTTAAGAGTTTTAGGGACAAACTGAAAGGATACCATGATTTAGGTAAAACCCTAATTTTCCTTTTTGTGTGACCTATCATTTTAATTTTAACCATAAACCCTAAATGGCATGTCATTCATCCTCATCTTCCTCTTATAATAGCCTATATCCAAACTAAATCTTTATATTAGTTTTTTTGGCATATCTTCCCAACTCAGCCTCATCCTTAAAAGCAAAATACATTATCTTTCACTGCAAATTATTTATCTAACATTAAACATACCCCACCAAGCATTTATAATATTCATTTATTTATAATGATCCTAAAGCTGACTCTATTGAAATAATGGTTTTTTAAACAATAATTTTATCGTGCTATAAAAGGAGTAGCTTTAATATTGATAAACATGAAAATCAATTCATTTTAATTTTATGTAAAACTTAAAATAACCTAAGATAAATAAATAACTTTGTTAGTGAGAAAAAAACATGACTTGCATGAGATGATCGACTTTCCATTCTACAATAATATTTCCTGTATATCCATCTATTTCCAAACGGATTCCAGCTCCTCTACCCATATTAGATGAGCTTTGGTTGGTATATGAGATGTCTTTTTAAGTACCTCTAATGATCGATACCTAAATTAACAACATGTTCATGATCAACGACACCACTACTTGATAAAGCAAAATTACTCTTGTTAGACTTTGAACTTTTTCTTCTTTGAAACATGGTAACTAAAAGAAAACAATTAACAAAAATCAAAATGTTCATCAAGATAATAATTCCACTAATTCATAATAACATACACAAGTATTTTAATGAAATTTTGACAAATTTTTCCTTGCATAGAACCTACCTAAAATCTTGACCATCATTAATACACATCTAGTATGGCTTCCATAACAAAAAGAAAAAAGGATTGAAGATTACTCATCATTTTCTTCTTTTTTTCATGATTATAAGTTACACCCATTTCAATATACATTAATGTATCAAATACAACACATTTGCATCATGCATTAGACTTCATATAATATCCATGTTGGTACTTCAGATTTTAAATATGCTGAAGTGGTTAGTGAATTACAAGTATGCATAAATTAAAAATAAATTACTCAAGCTAATAAGTCAATCAAAATATATTTTAGAAGATTACTTGATTTCTTTGAAGTATTTATTTTTCACAAAGAGTATAAAGGAATTCTAAGTGTAAATGCAATTGGCCCTTATTAAAAATAAAAGAAAATAAATTCATCAAAATATTATTTGGCCTAACTTCAAAGTAAGGTTAGTGAGTCAAACCCTATTCATTTCCACAATCAAAGTAAATTTTATAATTAAAAAAATAAATTATTCTACACCTTAAATTATTCTAAAAAACCTCAATTCAAAAACAAAAAATAAAAAGCCTTAAATTTTTCTAAACCCTAAATTAAAAGGAATAACTAAACATAAGGTCATAAAGTCTAAAAACTCAATCTCCACCCCACCTATCATTTTATCACCTTCTCATAAAACCCATTAACTAAAAACTCTTCTCAAAATCCATAAAAATCAAAAAGATGTCACAATAACTATATCTTTTTCTTAGACCAACTACAAAAACAATAAAAAATAATCCAAAACAATAAAAACCAAAGAAAGTGTGAGCAAGATACTTATTAGAGAGGGATCGAGGGATCGAGAAATACTAAGCAACTAATATAT
>NW_011500285.1:131284-147422 GCF_000495115.2 Populus euphratica | reverse complement strand
ATATATAGGTTATATTGGTAGGGATTTCAATTTATTTGAAAGAAAAGAAAACATAGGGGAGAAGAGTGAAAGTTCGGATTTAATTGATTTTAAAATTACTAATAGAAGTTCCATCAGTATTGATGACATGTAATCAATGCCAATGGGATTATCTATGAGTTTCTTAAATATTTTTATTTTATTAATGATTTTATCAAAAATAAAAAGATTAATATCCAATGAACTATTTCATTGCTGATTTTGTTAAAAATTTCAAAATCTTCTGTAAAGTTTTAACAAAAATAGGTAATTCATTACTGATTTTATCACAATAAAAAACCTAATTTATAATGTAATAATTTATTCCTAAATTCTTTGGTATACCAAAAACCTATTGTAACTTTATAATAAAAATGGGTGGTCCATCGCTAATTCTATTGACAAACAATTTCATAGTTATGTTCATCGATAATTTTACTCTTTTTTTTTGTTTTTTTATTACAACCCCCCTGCTAACCTAAACATACAACAACAACAACAATGATATAAAACATATTCAATTCAACAATTGCTAACATTAATTCCACAACCATAAAAAGAAGAAGAAAGAAACATGTGAAAATATAATGTATTAAAAAATACCAACAAATGTCCAAGATAATTTCATTTTTAATACACAATGAAATATCATATTTAAATTAATTTAACACCTTTTAAGCAAATACACAATGAAATATCATATTTAAATTAATTTAACACCTGTTAAACAAAATCCTTCTTTTCATGGTAATCAAGCATCTCAAGTCAAATTTTAGCTTAGATATAAGGAGAAAATGTTTTATACATGCATGAAAAGATTAAGGTAGATAAATATCAAATATTGATTAAATATTTTAATGATGCAAATATTAAGGCAAAATTGATGCTCGCATCAAACAGAGCTTATTTTGAAAGGATAAATCTTGTTGTTCTATAGATGGTTTCGGCTTTGTAATAAAGAACTTATCACTAACTAGCTCTATACTCTCATGGTCACAATACAAATTTAGATCCATTCTAACTTTCATATTTTTCATTATTTTCCCTTTCATGTTCATGAACATGTTAAGAATATTGTTAAACACATTCTTCTTGATATGGATGGCATCCAAATTATGGTGGATGACATTGGTCTTCCAATAAGAAAACTCCTATAATCAGAGAACTTTTCTATACTATAATCATTTATAGTCCATATCAAAGTTGTCATAAACGAAAATAATGTTTTCTTGAAACATCATAAGTCAAAGTCCCAACTCATTATAACTGATTCAATTCATCAATTAACAATTAAAGACAAATATATGTATTCTGATTTGGATTGTAAGGACCAAGTATGAAAATAAATAAGAACATGAATTATGGTTTCATACACTTCTTTAATGCCAAGTTGTAAACTATTAGAATGACAGTCAACAAGAATAGAGTGCGATAAAGGATCCCAATGAATTAAATCTATCTATACATGAGCCAATATGTACATTTCACGGTTCCATTAAAAACTAAAGATATACCCTATTAAACTGTTTTCAAACTTGACCATCAGAAAAGTGTTTCATGACCCCATCTATCTTATCATGTGAATGATATTATAATATCATATGCTCAAAGGTCTTTTGAAACATAAATAACCTTTAAAGTCTAGAAGTAATTGAAAAGTATCTTTATATGATAAGTGTCCTTTCTTTACCACTATTTGGTTTATACAGAGTATACTAATAGGTTTTGCACTTAGTAAAATTCACATATTCATTCTTGTATAACATGCAAAAATTTGGACATATTTCAATTTTTTAGTATCATAGGCAAGAAGTTTCATAATGAATTTTGCAGCATAGAAATTATCTTTTAGTTTATTCCTTTTAAGTAACATGTTTTTCACTCATTCTAAGATCCTATCATAATTGGCCTCACTCGATTTATAATTTAACTTGATGGTAAATATTTGTATAATGACCAACAATTCATTATGAATTGCAAACTCATCCTATAATAGTTCATCAGAACCTTTCAAAAATCTTAGGAGATTAACTACATATACATTGGATTCTTCATCTAAAAGGATAATACATGAACCTTCAACTGGATAATCTTGATTCATTATTATAACATCCATCATCATACTTTTATAAGAATTACTATTATCATTTGCAAACTTATGTATGTTGTCGTAACTAGAAGTTGAGTCAACTATAATTTCTAACATGGTTTCGTATAAAACATAGGAATCTTTGTATACATACCAACATAAGTATTTTTTGACAAAGATTTTTTTAAGTAGATGTATTGTTGTCACATTTTTATCATAGAACTTTTTATTCTTATATTTTTTTTTTATATGGACATTTAATTTCACCCCCATTAATATTCAATTCAAAATTTATTTTTTTATTCAAAATGAATTCACAATCAAATAACTAATTATTATTTATACACAAATTCAATTTTGTCAAAATATGAAATAAATAATAAAATTAATAACAAATAATTGGTGCCTAACTAATTATCTATTATTTGTTCAATTCAAACTTATTTATCCTAAATTAATACCTTTTAATTATTAATAATTTTATAAAAAATCAATTTCCTCAAATTTCCAACTTGATAATAAAATTGATAAAATATAATTGATACCAATTAAATAACTCATCATTTCTTCAATTATGACGCACCTAAGTTACAAAATCAAATTCAATTTCATCAAATGAAAAATAAAACCAATTCCCCTTAAATCCCAATTAAACCTTTACATACAAATCATACATTAATACAATAAAATTCTCTATGAAAAAGTTGTAAAACACTTAAATATATAATAAAACTACAAATAGTCACAACAAGAATCAATAAATTTACCTAATGCATAAATGTGTTAAAAAAAATAGGTAAGTTTACTTATTTAGTGTAGTAAAACTTCAAAAAAATTAAATCAAGAGAGGAATGTCGGTATTATTGCTAGATGCAGGTCAACGTTATGGGTTTGAAGTGACTGAATTTATAAGGATGGTGGCCAAATTTGTGAGAAAATAGGAGGAGGGGGTTACTCTTTTTTAGGCAAGAAGAAGAAAGTGGGGTGAATAAGGAACTATCAGGTTTCATTTTATTTGATTTTTTGATGAAATTTTAATTGATAATTTTGTTAAAAATAATAATATATCATATTTCCAATGAAATTATTGATAGAATTTCTAAAAAAAATTACTAACAAAATAAATTCCATCACAACTTTCATTGATAATTAGTGTTGAAATTCTTTTTATTGTTATTTATGTATAAAGTATCAATGAAATATTTTTCAAAAGAGCTTTTGTTACTCTTTGTTAATTTTATGGTGGTGACCTGGTGCATTCCCTTTTAATGTTATAAAAGCTATAAAGATAGGAAGTCCCTAATTTTAGTAATTTAGATAGGTCTTTTTCTTTTTCTTTTTTAACCATATTGCTTAGATAGGTGTTTGGATGTGTTGGAGATTATGAAAGGAAGGGCAGCAGGTTAAAAGGTCTCATTATGGTTTTGAGATGTGATGGTTTGCTTCCTATGCTTTTAAGACTATAATATTAAATGCCACAAGTTTTCTCTGTAATTTTTTTAGACAAAATATCATACATATGTAGAATATAAAGAGGTATGGTTTGTTTTGGGAAGCCTCTATTTTAAACTTACATGTGCATGTGTTGCATGAGAGCGTGTTGCTTAATAGACCAACTCTTATCAAACTCCACTAGGCTATAGGTATGGTTTAAGATATAACAAGCAAAAGTAGAAGGCAATATAATTGAAAAATATCATTGTTATTTTTTAAGTTTATTTTGTCTTAGTTTCCAACACATAAGAAAATAAAAATAAATAAATAAAAGGGAATTTTTTTATTATTAATTTGACATGGCTAAGTCCTTCAAAAATATTTTTAGAAAAATTTATTTTATCATGTTTAGCATTGTACAATAAAAGTATTTGTGTTTTTTTTTTTGACATTTTTACAAAAGAAAGGAAAAAAAAATGGTTTATCATTTTTCCATGTATTTTTTAACTTTATAACAAGTTTATAGAGCTCATTAAAACTTGACCCAAATTAAAAGGCCTATTAGGCCAATATACCTAAAATCTTACCAAAAAAACCCTCAATTTAGTTTTTCCAAAACCCATTATAAAACTATTTTTCCATTCAATTTTAAGATTTAAGGTAAATGGATTCACAATGACTTGTTGCCTTGTATATTAAGTGGGGTAGCAAATTCCCTTGATTTTTTATATAATAAAACTTTTTAAATTTAATATTTATTTGCATAAATCATGAGTATTAAAGTTTTAGTGTGTAATATTCAACAATTTTAAAATTAAAGATACTATTTTTCATTCTAATATTCATTAATATTATAGTTAGGAATATCGAGTATTCTTTGTGTAATATTCACTAAGACTAGAATTGAGTATTCTTTGTGTAATATTCACTAAGACCAGAATTGAGAGTATTATTTTCAGTTCAGTATTCATTGATATTAAAGTTAAGAATATTAAGCTTTTTCGGTATAATATTCACCAAAGCTAGAATTAAAAATATTATTTTCAATTTAATATTCACTAATATCAAAGTAAAAAATATTAAGGTATTATAGGACAAGTGAACCTCATCAAGTTCCTTTCATAGACTTTAGGACAACCAGGTTTCAACCACTAATAAAGGTTTAACTTACCGTAGTAAACTTGTTATCACCACTGATAAATTAAGCACAATAGACTATTAGAAATTTAAAACAAGACCAATAATGCATCTTTTTTTTTATGTAAGATATTTTATGATGTGATATCTTTTCTCTAGTATAACTAGACTCTTATCATATATTTTTGTTGACCAATTAAGGTTTTTAGTCACTATAATACTAAGTAATAACTCCTTTACAAAGATCACACCTTCCTCCCCTCTCAAAACATTAAAAAAGACTCTTTTCCTGTATATTTAAGAAAAAAGAACATGTCACTGTAATATAGGTGCAACAAATTAAATTAGTTAAAACTAATTAGTCATCTAAACTAGAGTTTTGATTAGAATTTAACAAAACAAATTGTGTTCTAGCAAACTCTCTTCCTTCTCTCATATAAATCATCTATTTAGAATACATTCCCTAATTTTTCCAACTATTTTTGTTTTGTTTTTTTCATTCTTTTCCTCTTCTTATTCTTTATTTTTTTTCTATAAATAATAAGTTGTAAATCTATATTTTCTATTTTTTTAATAAAAATACTATCTAGATTAGTTATATACCAAATCTTTCTTTTGTGTGTTTTTAGGTGGATCTAAATTATATATCTATATTTTCATATGTGTATTATTTGTCTTCTTATTATTATAGTTTTGGTTCCATACTTATTAGAGTTTTAATCATTTTTAATAAAAAATGAGTGATAGTTTCTAGTTGATTTTAAGATTTTGATATAGTTAAACATGTGTTATTCCATACTTATTAGAGTTTTAATCATTTTTAATAAAAAAATGAGTGATAGTTTCTAATTGATTTTAAGATTTTGATATAGTTAAACATGTGTTAATATTTCTTAAGCGAGACTTGAGACTTAATAATGTGACATGTTTTCAACTAATTAATATTGATTAAAACTCATTTTGAAACATATACAAATACACAAAAAAATAAAGTTAAATATTGTTCACACACTTGTAATACATTATGGCTTCTTTTATTTATTTATTTTTTATTTTGGTTTCTTGACTCTTTTTTCATGTATGAATCCTTTAATTGAAAAATTAATAGCCCATAGCTTTTTATTTATTGGTTAGGAACAAAATTAAAAGAAAAGAGAACCAACTTAGATAAAGTGTTGAAAATAGATAGCGTGATTAAAGTTGATTAGAAAACTACAATTTAGTCCTTCAATTTCTAAAATTATATCTTTTTGGTCTTTATTTTTTTTCTAAATTCAATTCCAATACAAAACATTATTTTTATTATTTTTCAATTCTCAGTTTGTGAAGGAGAGAGTAAGTTTCATTGGATTTTTGCATAAAGAGAGAAAGTCATTATTTTCGCATATCTAGCTATTAAATTGGTTAATCTTAGTGTATATAGGATCTATTTAATGAAAATAACTTAATGATGGTTACTTAAAACCTCAATAATATCTAAAAAATTTATCAAAGTCGAGGAAGAAAAATTTAATCCGATTTGATCTCATGTTTTAAGACCGTTTCTTATGGTTTCTTAGGTAAAGAAATTGCTTTCTATGTATTTTTAGGGTGTTTATTAGGTTTTTCATTTTTGTTAAAAAGGCTTACAAGATAAGTTTTTAGAGAAAAAATAAGTGTGCTTTTATTTTCTAGTCGCCACAGCAATAACCACAATCTGGACATATAAATGACATGTTGTTTGAGATGATGGTTATGTCATCTAATTTTTTTTTAAAGGTAAATGATAGGCCGTCCACCTCTTAAAAAGACAAAAAAAAATTGTTAGACACAAACACACATACCTAAGCTTTTTTTTTGTATTTTTCATATTCTTTTTTCTTTGTAAAATAAATTTAAGTAAATTTTTTATTAGACCTGGTTTAGTCCTTGACATCAATTACAATTTTAACAGGTTAAGACACAACATTTAAGATCTTTTTTTTATTTTATTATTTGATGCACTTTTCCCTTAATTTAAAAAAAAAATTTAACCATTTGTTATTATTTATTTATTTTTATTTAACTGAAAATAAAAAAATGCATTTTCACCCCCTTTTTATCATTTAGCTTAAAATGTTATGCTTAATTGAGATCATGTTCATATCTTAGGTTATAAGATTTGTCAATTATTCCAAGTTGATCAGATTCAGTACAATATAAAATATTTTTAAAATTTTATTATTTATTTTTTAATTTACTAAAACATTTAATCCAATTCATTATCAATTAAGACTTAGCCCAACCAATAAGAAAATACGATAAGAAAAAGAGATAGATTTTCTATTTTTAATGCATTGATATAAAAAAATATTTTAATATATTTTTAAATAAAAAAATAATTTTAAAAAAACTTTACACCACATTATTAAACATAAACTAATTTTTTTTTTAAAAGTAATTTTTTTAGTAAGTAAATTCTTAAAAAGTAAATTATTTTTTGATATTTGGTAATGTCATTGAAAATAAATTGAAAAATATTTTTTGATTTTTGATTACATAATAGAAAATGAGCTGAAAAATAAATTATTAATTTTTTTTTTAAATTTATTAAAATAATGATAAATAAATCTTAGAAATTAAAAAGTTTAATGAGAATAAAATTAAAAAAAATCTAATTTTATAAATTATCTCAATTAAAATAAATAATAAAAAAATAAAATCTAATAGATAAAAAAATTAAAAAATAATGAAATTAAAATAATAATAGTAATTATATTTTCATAAATTATTTTAAATTAAATAAATAACAATAAAAAGAATGAGAGGATTAAATTTGATATATAAAAAATTTTAATTAAAAAAAAGTGAATAAAAATTATAAAAATAAAAAATAAAATAATATAAAAATTAAATTAAATTTAAATGGATGAAAATTTAAAAAATTTAAAATAAAATATATAGTAATTAAAATTTTAAAAATTAAATTTGATATAATAATCAATAAATATTATAATATTTTTAAACTTCTTTACAATTTATAAAAAGTATAAGAAAAATACTTTGTTATTATTTTTTAATTAAAAATATTTTTTAATGATAAATTTATTTATAAAAAATAAATATAAAAAATTTAAAAATCATTTTCCATTAAACAAACTTACGTAAGCTGCCATTCATCTTTGAGGACGAGGAAGGCGACCAGGCTGGAGAAACAGGGGCGAGGCAACACCGAAGAAGAAGGGGTTGTAGAGAGAAGTCCATAAAAATCAGTGGTGATTTTCTGTTTTTTTCTTTTGAGATTAGGGTTTTAAATTGAATTCTTGTTTTGTTTCAATGATTTGTCCTTTCCTTAAAAAAATACAGAAGAGAGAGGGACAAGGGAGGCGACCATGCTGTAAAAAGAGGGGCGAGACAGCACCAAAGAAGAAAAAAGGCTGCTTAGAGAAGTCCACAAATCAGTGGTGATTATCTGTCTTTCCCTTTTGAAATCGAGGTTGCAAATTGTTTTTTTTTTGTTTTAATGATTTTAATTTTTTGTTTTGGAATAAGGGTGTGGAGAGAGAGTGTGTGTGTGGAGTTTTCAGCGGCTCTGACTAAATTAGGAATCACAAATTATGGATCAAAATCATGTAAGACCTGACATGATTTTTTTTATTGATTATTTTATAAATATCTTGCTTTAATTTTATGACTTATCCAACAATTGAATTTGACAAGAGTTTATTTTTAGTGATTTCTCTGATCACAACATTGGCAACTACCCTAAAGAGGGTTAATTTCCTAAAAACAATTGTTGAGAGCTTTAGCTATTGGACCCACCATTGAACCTTGACAAGGTTTTTTCTTCCCTCGTCTTTCTTCTTTTCATTAATTATTTTCCAGCCTTTGCTAATTGTTTTCTTTACCTTTCATTGATGTAGAGGTTGTTGGAGTGCATTGGTGATTCAATGGTGGTAAAAATGTGGAATCTTGATTTCTGGGTTGGTGTAGTGAGGATTTCGAGAGAGGGAACCTCTATTGAGTGAAACTTTGGAAGTGATAATGGAGGAGGAAGAGGAGGAGGAGGATTAGTCAGCTATGATGGGCTTTTGGTAGGGTTAGATAATTGTTATTGTGCTAGTGATGGAGTGGAGGGCTGCTGGTGGTGGTAGTGATGGAATACTAATTTTCTTTTAAAGCCTTGATTTTTGCATATAAGACTTCTTTTTCTATTTTCACATTTGAATTGTTTCGATGTGTTATTTACACTTTATTATCATAAATTGGTTTATTAGTTAACAAAAAATTAAAAGAGATCAGTAATATATTGAGAGCTTTAATGTGGACTCAAATTGTTTTCCTTTTTTAATTTCTCATCTTGCATTTCATAAAGATTTCTTCTGCTCCTCTTTCTCAAACTTTTTTTCCAGCTCATATCATAATTTTAATTTTTTTCCCTTCTTTTTGTAAACCAGATTGATGGAAGAGAGGGTGAACACAGAGATGTAGAATGATGTGTAAAAGAAGCACGTTGGGCTTCTAGATCTATGTCTTTTCATTTCATCGACTTTTTTTTTTTTTTTGGAAAACCAGATCGATGGAAGAGAAAAAGGATGAGCACAGAGTTGTAGAGAGAATGATATTCAGAATAAGCACTTTGGGCTTCTGGATCTGCAGTTTTTAGTTCGATTTTGATGACAGAGGAATGTTTTGACCAGATAATTTTCTTCTCATTATTTGATGTTGTTCTGTCCGAAGTCTTTTTTCATTGGATGCTGTCTTTTTAGTTTCACCTCAGATCGTGTTATGTTGCATTTCGTTGTTCTTTACACCTATTGTTTGATTATACCTGTTACTGCACTTGTGCTCATATTTTTTCCATCCATGTGCCTCTTTTGCCCCCTTTTCATCATTTGATTTTTGCTGTGAATAGATTGTGATAAATAAACTTAGATTTTTTTTATTGGTTGGAGGGAAAAAAGGGTGAGTTTTGTTTAGAATGAATGAGAGGAAGAGGAGGAGAGCGTGCAAGAAGATGAATTAGGTGAGTAAGTGAAGTGGAAGGGAGATAGACTATGCCAAGTGTTTATGTTAGGGTTCCAGATGGTTGGTGCTTTGGCTGATGCTGATGCTGATGCTGATGCTGATGCTGATGCTGATGCTGATGCTGATGCTGATGCTGATGCTGATGCTGATGCTGATGCTGATGCTGATGCTGATGCTGATGCTGATGCTGATGCTGATGCTGATGCTGATGCTGATGCTGATGCTGATGCTGATGCTGATGCTGATGCTGATGCTGATGCTGATGCTGATGCTGATGCTGATGCTGATGACATGCCTATGTCTGGTATGGTCTATTTTTTGTGGGTCTTCTTACTGAATTGTTGCCTGTTTTGGTTCTTATTTGGCAATCTCTGCATTTTTACTGGTCTTTCCCATCTATTGCGGTTTAGTTTTTCCCTGCTTGGTTTATGAATTTTTTTTACTGTTTTCATTGTGATGTGCAAGTTGTTTTACCCTTCTTTCTAGGGTCTATGGTCTGTGTTTGAGGGGGTTTTGAATCCTTTTTTACCCTCCACTCATCTATGTTCTCTGCCAGCTTCGAGTCATTCTCTATTGCTGAGCTTCTTATTCACCATGAATGTCATCTGCCCCTTTTCCTGGATTAAAAAAAAAAAACAAGGAGGAGGAAAGCCCATGATTTCACATGTATTGTTGATTGAGAATTTATTGTGATCTTGAATATCTCTGATTTTATGTTCTCCTTTCACCTCAATTTTGTATGTATTGTTGATCTTCAGAATGTATTATGATCTTGAATATCAATGATTTTGTGTTCTATTTACCTCAATTTCGTGGTTTTTGGTTACCTAGTTGTAGGAGTTCATTTTGAATGAACCGGAGGGTTATGAAATCAAGATTGAGGATCAAGTTTTTCGGTAGACTTGGAGTAACACGAGTGACATGTGCTTTATTCGTGAAAATTTAAATTGGCATAAAATGAGTGATTTCCTGGTTTGGTGAAGTCCATGATCACTTGAGCTTTTTATTGAAATCAGTGAGCTGAAGAAGGTTAATCCTAGGAATGCTATCTCTTTCCTCTCTTTTTTTCTGAGTGTTGTAGCTCCAATCCCCTGTACCAGTTAATCAACATTATATTATGGTTGGTGTTTAATATTTTGTCATATAAATAAATAAATAATTATTTAAGAAAAATAAAATTATTAAATTATCTGAAATTCATTATATTAATTGTGATTTTAGCGTATTAACTTGGATTGAATTATTTTGGTTTATTTTGTATAAAGATGTTATCATCTTGAGTAAATATTTTGATATTGGATTAATACCTAGTTTTGTGAATATTTTTTTATTATATAATTAAATAAAAAAATAGTTATAAGGTGAAATTTGTTTTCTGTAAAGATGTTATCATCTGGGTTAAATTAGTTCATTTATAAAAATGATTCAAAATTTATATTAATAAACCTAAAAATATAGATCAAAACAAACCTTGAAAATTTATACTAATAATTATAAATAATCTAAAATTTATACTAATAAACATGAAAGTATAAATCAAAACAAACCTTGTACTACAACTAAAAATTAATTAATAATTAAGCTCAAACAAGGTTAAAGATTTAAGCTTTAAGTCTTAGCTAATTAGTAAAATCTAAAAACATGAATTAATAATGAAAAACTAAGTGTTAAAATTCTCTCTATATTGTTAAAACTTAAATAGAATTAAAATAAATAAAAATCAATTAAATTAAATTAAAGTATTTATAGAACCCTTAGCTACCATATATATTATAGGAAAGAAGAGAGAAGTTGCTGCCCAAATATTTCCTATTCATGCTGAAATTAAATGTCCTATGTAGCTAAGGAAACGATTTTAATCTGCTGCCAAATATTCCTTATAATGTAAGGAAAAATTGCCATCATTTCCAAGCTCATGTTGTAGATGGATTGGACTCTCCTTGTACTCGAAATGGACTAGCATCTTCTCTTAATACTCTAATATATATTCTAAATCATAACTAGTCTAAATCCTTGTAACAATCTTATTCATTTCATTCTTTCAATGCTTTTGTCTTTTACCTTATGATTGTTCTAGTTGGAAAATCTAATGGATTTCAATAATATTTGTAAATTGATTTATATTAGGTTATTAAATCCAGTATAATTTATAACCCGAGTTATGAATTTCATAAGTTAACTTAAATTGATTGAGAATTAATTTTTATAGTTTATTTTGATTTGCTTTATGTAATGTTATCATTATTTCAAATAAATATCTTCATATTAAGTTGTTTCTCAATTTTAAAAGTATTTTTTTTGTTATCCTATAACTAAATAAAAAATAGTTTTTTAACAAATATTAAACTCGATTTAGTTTATGACTCAACTATGAATCTCCAATTGATCTAATATTTCGGTTGATTTAATGTTTCACTGTTTTAATATTTTTTTAAAAAAATATTATCTTATTTTTTTTTTAAATTATTTTATATTTTTTGTTAAATATCGAAATTAACTTTAAACATAACAAGTTGATTTTATCAATTAAGGACAACTCTCTTATAATTTATTTTAAAATTCAAGCTCGGTAAAAATCATATTACAAAATTTTAAAATTAACTTGTTAACTATATAAAAAAAATTTATATGAAAAATATTTTGGTGTGGTCTACAGCCACCTATATAGATCTAGTTATGCATGGATTGTGTTAACTAGTGAATATAACAAGGGAAATATAAAAGCTACGTAATCTGAAAAAAGAAACATAGAAAGTCTCCAACCTTAGGAAAGAAAGTTGCGGGAAATAATGAAATTGAAATCAATGCAAGGGAAACAAAATGACAAAGAAAAAAAGGAGAAGAGAAAGGAAAAGGGAAAAAAGAAAAAAGAAAAAGTGAAAGGAAGAGCCAATAAATGATGCCATCTTGACGTGATGCATATTCCATAAGCTGCAAAGTGTATTTGCCTTTTAAATCACTTTTTAGACAAGCTCCTATTTTTCGTTTTCCTTGTAACAAAATCGAAACCACTGAAATGTAATTTTATTTATTTGGTATTTTTTTCCTTTCCACTTTCTTTGTGTTTAATTTATTTTTGTTAGGGTTAATTATGTTGCCCTTCCTTTTATTATCAATTTTTTATTAGTTGAATTTATTTATTATTAATAAATGAGGTTGCGTTACTATATATTATATTGCCATTCGACACATATCCAAAATATTTCAGATAAATAAAAAAGAAAAATTAACTGTTAGTTTTTTTTGCCAAATTTTATTTATTAATTGCTAGAAATTATTTATCATATTTTTTATTTACATTGAATTTTTTTAATCATTTTAAAAAGACAAAAAAAATTAAAGATAAAAATTGTTAATCTTTTGTTAACTTATTCTTGATAAAAATCATGCCTATAAAAAAACACACAAATTGAATCAAGTTTGTTTTATTAATAAATAAATATTTTTATTCTTTATTAATGAAGTAAAAAAATATACACTATTTTTCAAAACAAAGTAAGTAAAATTTTAAAACATAAAACATTTTATAACATGTCATCAATTTAAGATTGCTCTCAAGTTAAAGGACTTGAATGTTAATACAATACGGAGCAGAGATACCTCGTTATTAACAAATTGACGGAACTAATCAAAGCTCAATAGTAGATATACGCAAAACATAATTAACCATTTTTTTAGTTCTTACTATTAAAGTGTTCACATGTTGTTACGTGATGCTTTTTAGAAATTATTTTTATTTATTTAATAGATACTAGAGTAAATATTTATAAGAAAGACAATGATTAAATTTATGGTGGAGCAATGTATTGTCTTAGTCAAAATTATCTTTTCTTATCATATTTTTCTTTTGTTTTGAGAATTACAATTTTTTTTATTAATAGCGTAATTTATTCATAAAAAATAATGATAGTTAAAAAAAAATATGTTTATTGTGGCACTTTAGATCAAGGTTCTATTACTTCAAGAGAAGCTTTAAAAGACAAGTTAAAAAAAAATCTTTATTAAAAAACTATACAATCTCGAACATATAAAATCAAGACTTTCATGAAAAACATTATTTTCATGAAAAACATTATTGGGAAATGATGCCTATAAAAAAACACACAAATTGAATCAAGTTTGTTTTATTAATAAATAAATATTTTTATCCTTTATTAATGAAGTAAAAAAAATAAACACTATTTTTCGAAATAAAGTAAGTAAAATTTTAAAACATAAAACATAACATGTTATCAATTTAAGATTACACTCAAGTTAAAGGACTTGAATGTTAATACAATACAGGGTAGAGATACCTCGTTATTAACAAATTAACGCAACTAATCAAAGCTCAATGGTAGATATACGCAAAATATAATTAACTACTTTTTTAGTTTTTACTATTAAAGTGTTCACGTGTTATTACGTCATGCTTTTTGAAAATTATTTTTATTTATTTAATAGATATTAGAGTAAATATTTATAAGAAATCCAATTATTGGATTTATGGTGGAGCAATGTATTGTATTAGTCAAAATTATCTTTTCTTATCATATTTTTCTTTTGTTTTGAGAATTACATATTTTTTTTATTAGTAGCATAATTTACTGCATGAAGAATAATGATAGTTATAAAAAAAATATATGTTTTTTTGTGGCTCTAGTGGCTCTTTAGATCAAGTTTCTATTACTTCAAGAGAAGCTTGCGAAAATTCTAATGATTTGAATTAAAAAAATAATTTTTTTAATTAATGTATTTCTTTTTTTTTTTGTTTTAATGAAAACATATATTTTTTATTAGAAGTTTCTTTTAAATAAAAATTTATTATGATTATAAAAGCAAGTCTCAATAAAAAAATATTAAAAATAATAATCATGAGATGATTATTTATGCAATTGTATAAATAAATATAGGAATAATAAATCTGAAAAACATATATAATAAATTTACATTAAAATGAAAAAATTGATATTATGTTTTTATTAAATATTAATGAGCATTTTGTTTTAAATAAAACGTGTATAGTAAGTTAATATATAATTATTCATAAAATAATTGTTAATATTATCATAAAATCTCTAATCTTCTTGGAACTATGTCATAATTGAATAATTATTTAAATGTTATTTTGATAAATTTATTTAACTATATTTTTATTAAAAAATTTAAAACTAAATAAAATAAAATAATAAAAAATGTTAAGAGTTATTTAATAAAAGAAAAAAAGAAGAAGAAGAAGCTAGGTATGCTTTGTTCTTAAATAGATGGACCAAAGTGACAAGTTTTCTTTTCATAGCCCTTTTCCCCATACGATCACTTAATTCTTTTAATATAATAGATAACTTGTAGTTTATTTTCTTGTCCATTAACATCAAGATTGTAGTCTGAAAGTTATTGGTAAAACACTTTATCTCTTTTTAATTTTTTTCAGGTGATTTTCATTCTCTTTTCTTGACATTAAAAAATTAAACATTACAAAAACAAAGTTTGATATTAAAATATAAAATATAAAAAAAATAAAGACCGAATAATATATAAATTAAAATTTCAAGAACTAAATTGAATTTCTTATGATTTTGATTTCTGAACAGTGAAAATGGAAAAGAGATTAATTTTTTTTTTGTTAAATTCAATCCTTGTTTTAATTTTTTTTTAACAATTATTTTACCCCGTATCATTGATTTTTAATTTAAAATCAAACACGGAAAATCTCGAAACATAAAATCATATGAAGATGAGATTTACAAAGAAATGAAGTTGGATAATCAAAATAAAAATAAAATACACAAAAGAAATGATAGTAAAACACCAATTCCTTTTAATTTATAATATATTATTGAAATGGCAGTAGGTGAGTGGTGCTGATTGCTATGATAGCAACAAGATGGCCTTTATTTTTCGTTCAGCTAATTAAAAGTGATCCTATTGGGCATTTGAGTTTTGTCTTCTATAAAAAACGTCACTTGCCGGCGCACCCATATCACCAACCGTACCCCTCGCCAACCCCCATTTTTATGCTAATATTTTAAAGAGTCCCGTCCAAGTTTGGTGATAGAAGTCATCAAAACAACCTCAAAATCTTACCCTAAAGCAGAATTTCTTTTCCTTTCTTTTTCTCTAAAAAACCAGCATATTTTAGAAAAATATTAGCAAACTAGCTTACATAGAAACGTTTCTTAAACTGTCTTGCATTGAGGAAAAAAACACAACTCCCCAGACAGGTGGCCGCCCAATCAATGGAACGACCCCAGATCGAAATACTCCCAAGATTTGGGACCCAGGTAGATGTGGTCATAATAACAACATGATGCCCATGACTATTACCATCACCACACCCTTAATGGCGGGCATGGCAAGAAAATTATTTAGAAATTATTTGTTTTAGTATTTTAAAATTATTATTTTAAAATTTTATTTTTTTTATAAATTAATATTTTTTAGTTTTTTTAGATTATTTTAATATATTAATATTAAAAATAATTTTTTAAAAAAATA
>NW_011500285.1:118956-129633 GCF_000495115.2 Populus euphratica | reverse complement strand
AAAAAAAAAAAAAAGAAAAAAAAAGAAGAAGATTACCCCATGAGAGACTCCTCTAGTCAGTAAAAAGCATCAAAACTGAACTAAATATTTGGTAAGGTTGAATATTGGTGTGGGGGGCCTAACGACTCCTCGTTTCTCTATTTTATTTTTTTGACATCTGTAGTGATCTGAACCACATGGTGAGGTTTTAAGAATCTCATTCCAGTATGACGTATAGGGCTAGAAAAACTAATTAACAAAAACTGAAAAGAAAAGAAAAAAAACTTATTAAAACATTTAATTGGTTTGTTTTGGTTTTATAAGTTTGAAATTGAAAAACCAAACTAAATCAAAATTAATAATTGAATCAAACCGAATAAACCGAGTTAAACTGAAAAATTAAGCTAAAAAAACAAGTTAATCAGTTGGGTTTTGATTTTTACTCTAAAATAACATAATCAAATCGAAATTGATCAATTTAAATTAATTTTAATTTTCTTGAAAATAATTAAATTATTTCTAAATAAAAATCAAACCAAATAAAATTAATCACCAATTAAAAAATCACACACACACGCACACAAGATATATCCTTGCTTACTAATGACTAAATTATGGTGGAGGGTGGGTGGGTGGGCAGAGCAAGGGCTAGGAAGAACGAAAAAAGTTACAAACCAATATAAATTTTGTAAGCTGAGGTTGATTAGTATGTAAGTTTTCTTGCTCCCAATATTGTATTTTTCCTTACATGCGTAAATGAAGATGTTAATGCTATGCTTAATTGTGTTTTGATGCATAGAAACTTTCCTAACAATATATTAAAACACGTATCAATAAATAGTTTTGTTATATCATATGTTTTCATAACATGTATGCCATGGAGTCTAGACAACAATTGTGGCTGTAGGCAGGTGTGGAGCAAAAACAAAAAATTAAAAGGGACCAAATTACAAAAAATATTTTAAAAAAGTTAAAATTTTACTAAAATTATAAATATTCACAAGAAAAAGGCTAGGAAATGTGGAAAAACATTTTCTTGCAGAGGTCGGGGCCGCTGTATATATGCATCCTTTTTATTTGCACTTCCTTAGGGGTAATGGATCCTTTTTATTTGCACTTCCTTAGGGGTAGTGGTGCTCGCAGATTGTGCATGCTCGCAGATTGTGCATGCTCGTGACTTGTAAATCGTGACCGACCGAATCACCACTCTGATTTTTTTTTTTAATGTTTTTCTGCTATTTCTTAGTTTTGATGTCCACGCATATGCTTTAACGTCTTCTCTTTTTAATGTTTTGCTGCTATAATTTCTTTTCTGTAATGAACAAGTTTCATGAAAAAGATCTTTCTATCCGTCCAAGTCAGTCATGTGAGTTTGCTCCCCAAAAATAAAATAATAATTGTACTATGCGGGGTCGAAATATAAATGTGTGCAGTAAATCAGTGATCTTTTAGGATATTGTATAATAATTTGCTGTTTTGCTATCCTTGTAATTACAGGTGTATTTAATTAATTTTTAAAGTATTTTTTTATTTCAAAACACTTTAAAATATTATTTTTTTAGTTTTTTAAAAATTATTTTTAATATAAATATATTAAAATGATTTGAAAACATTAAAAAATATTAATTTAAAATAAAAAATAAAAAAAACTTAAATTTGTTGGAAAACATTTTTAAAATAGAATACCAAACATGTCTAAGTAGTTATAATTGACTTGTAGACACATGGTCCACCACTTGCTGTGTCATGCATGTTCACCTCTCTCTAGCTGTTGCGTGAAAAAGCATTGAAGTCTTCGTTCAAGTTATGGGTCGTTGTTCCTTTAAAAATTATGGGTACTAGGCTTACAACCATGGGCCTGCAAGTTCTTGCTCCACTGTTTCTACATTGATTTATGTATGGATTAAAATTAAAATTATTTTTATATAATACCAAGAAGAATTTCCCTAGATACTAACTTATTTGTAAGCTCTGCATGCTATGGTGCGGACATGCAGTCTTATTTTATATAAATGTGTGCGTTTTGGCTGACGTGTCCATGATGTTTTAGTTAGGTGGTTCAACTAATTTGAAGACAAAACCTTTACATGCCAAGATATTTGTAGGCTCTGGTGACCTTGTGTGATTAGAGTTTATGGGTTAGTATTTTGTAAATCTTAGAATTATTAAAAATTTATATAATTATTAATTTTAGAGTTGATGAGATTAGTTGAGATGTGTATAAATTAGTCTAAGCATCCATGTTAATATAAATAAAAAAAAGATATTGATTTCTTAATTAAGTGACTTAGTGTGTGATTTCTTAATTAAGCCAAGGAGAGTCATTAGCTTATTTAGCATTAACTTAACGCCCAAAAGTCTCCAAAAGGTAATGGGAAAAAAAATTTAAAGTCAAAGATGAAGGGGTCATTGCATTAACCAAAAATAAAGAAACTTTAACACTGCTGTCCTATGAAGTTGTTTTATTAGGAAAATAAGGCCATGAAGTTGCAACAACTTCTTGGTAAATTTAACTGGTGACCAAAGATACGTAAGATTGGAAAAAGAAAAGGAAGAATATATTAATTTAATGGGAAATAATAATAAAGAAGCATTGGAAAGGATGTATTTTGGGTAAAAAAATAAAATGAAAGGATAATTCCCTGAAAGTTTGAATTTTCTCAATATTGCTTTTGGTGAGGTTATCTAAACGACCCTGAGGCCACTGAAAGGACGATAGACAATGATGGATGGTTGCACACCGGCGATATTGGATACATCGACGAAGATGATGAGCTCTTTATCGTTGATCGATTGAAAGAATTGATTAAAAACAAGGGTTTTCAGGTAGCCCCTGCCGAGCTTGAAGCAATGTTGGTTGCTCATCCCGACATCTCTGACTGTGCTGTAGTGCCGTAAGTCCTATTGCATATTTGTTTTATCAATGTGTACAATCCCAGCAAGCTTTAGTAATATTATGTTTATTGGTTCCCTTTAAGATCTATGCTTCTCATATATAATCAGTAGGACCATTTCTTGTGTGGGTATTTCAGCATGAAAGATGAAGCTGCCGGAGAGGTTCCTATTGCTTTTGTGGTGCGAGCAAATGATTCCAAGATCACCGAGGATGAAATCAAACAATATATCTCAAAACAGGTACTAATTAATATTTTATTAAGCAATTAAATAGTCAAAAAATCACATGCTGAAGGAGACGATATTATATTAGAATTACAATTATAAAATACATTAAAGCAAAACTAGGCTTTGTACTGTATCAATCTACAGTACAATGAATTTCTTTCTTAGGCTTTGTACTGTATCAATCTACAGTACAGTGAATTTCTTTTCTTTTTTTCTTTTTAGTTTCATCCTCAAACTTGTTTTTTTCTTCAATAACAACATTCTATGATCAAATTAATGACAAATTTCTAAAACTCTGTTGAGGAAAAAATTTCAATAAAAGAGGATCAAAGTGTAAAACAAGAATAAATCTCATGGCCAATATCTTATTTCTATGAAAATAACTCTTTCATCCATTTATTCTCTTTCTTCTTCTTTTTTGATACTTATAAATCTCATGGCCAATATCTATTTTCCTATGAAAAGAACTCTTTTGTTCACCTATTTCTTTCTCCTTTTTCAGTACCTATATTTTAGAATTTTAATTTTAGTTTAAAAGTTTATTTTATTTATTTATTAATTTATTGATGTAAGAAAGGAGAAAAAAAGTTTCAGATAGTAATGATAGGAAGAAAAAATTGTTGGTTGACTATATTCTAAATACTAGAAAGATTAATCTTGATGTCAATAAATTTTATTCAATGAAAAAACTTTTATTGAGGTATTTTTAAACCTTCACCTTGCTCAAAAAGTGAATTGAATTTTTTATGATTTGATTATGTATTTTTTGATCATTTGTGGTTGGATAAATTATTGTTTTTTTATAGATTCCAAGGATATATATTAGGTGTCTTTAAATGAAAATGGGTTGAAAAATATTTTTTTTTTATTTTATTCTTATACATTGAGTTTTTGTTGAATTTTTTTATTGGCCTTTTCTTCTCATTTCTTCCTTTAACATATGATTGATTTTGAATCTATTTTAATAATTTATTTTAATTTTTTTTTATAAATTATTGTGGTTATTTAGTTGTTGTTTAATTTTGCATCTATCTATTTTTATTTTTATATAATTAAAAAAATATTTTTAAAAAAGACTTATTAATTGCATGAGAGCTCCTTACCTAAATAGAGTAACTGTTAGAGTAACTTAGGTTAATTAAAAATTAAGTTTTATATTTAATAGTTTAACAAAACAAACTTCTCAGTAATAAATTAGTGTTTAATTTTTTTAGTGTTTATTTTTTGTTATATATTTAAATAAAAAATAATTTAATAAAATAGAACTATTAAACCTAATATAATTCATAATTTGAGTCACAAGCTTAATAAATTAATTATGATACTTGAAATAATCCATAACTCATTATTTTAATATGTTAAATGGATCAAGCAGAGACAATTTATATATTATTTAATTTGAAAGCTGAGCTAATTAAGAAATTAGATTGAGAGGTTATAAGGGTAACTCATTAAACTGAGTTTGATGATATTATCAAGAGCTCTTGTAGCCCATATAAATTTTCTTTATATATATATATATATATTATCTACCCCCGCAGCATAACATGACTCGATAATCTTGTGATCCGTATTTGACTTCTAATTCCAGCTTCATGGTGTATGTGATATGGCACCAAGCAGTAGCCACTTAGTAACAAGTATGAATAACCACATTATTAGATTAATATAATATTAATTCATCCCCCTGCCCAGGAACATGTATCTATTGTCAAGTAATTTGCCACAACATGCAGATCCTGAAATCTACTTAGTAGCAATGGGGTACTTCATGCTTTGGGTAGTAACTAGCTATTTGACCTCCCTTTCATCATGGTCAAATATTATTTTTTCATTACAATAGTATTTTCTATGCTTTTTTTTTTTAACATAAAACAATCTCAATTGCAAACCAAAAAATTCATGTATGCATTTAATTAAATAACACGAGTCATGTACTCAATTAGGCTAAAAAAATATTTTAAAATATTTTTTTATTTAAAATAATCACCTACAAAATTAAAAATGAATTAAATATTAGGCGATTGAATAAAAATACAAACTAAAACAAATCACATTGCCCAATTAGTAATTAATAAAATATGAAATTGTAAAATTATAAAAAAAAAAACAAGAAAAATTTAAAAAATATATATCCAACTGTGATTGGTAAAATTTAAAGGAAAAAAAAAAACCTCAAGTGCTCAAGCTTAATTGGCCCAAAATACACATACTTTATAAAAAAAGCCCGGGTGTGCAAGCTTGTAGCAACCCACACACCTAAGCTATATTATTATTTTAAAATTTTTATTAAGAGGCATTATCCACCGCTTAAAATTTTAGAAAAAAATAATAAATAATACATCACTTGTTTAATAAGTTAGATAACATTTCTCTATCTTATTAAGACAAATGACATGTTACTTGTCCTAACTAGATTTTGGTGATCTCTAGTCACTAAAAAATTATGTGGTGATGTTCTAGACCAAAATAAATTTTATTTTCAACCATATTTTGATCCAAAAAACCACAAAAAAAACTAAACACCTTGTAATACTTATTCATGGCTTTAATTGGTGTATATGATGACTTTCTCTTTCTACCGCTACAATTTAGCCATTTCCTCTATTCTTTCTTAAACTAGGGATCAAAAAATAGATAAATAAAATTTGAGATCAAAAGTGACTTTGTTCATAATTTTTGAAAATAGAAGGAACCAAGTAATTATAAATAGGGACTGAAATGAACATTTCATCCAAACTTGTCTAAAGCTCCTGGTTCCCTTCGTATTTTTTCACTCTAGTCCCCTGTTTTTTAATATCACCCTTACCTAACAAAGTAACCTAATTTGGCCTCCAATTTAGCAATTCAAGAGTGAAATTAGAAAAAACAAAGTTTTTTAACAAAAAACAATTGAATATGAAAGTCCACTGGAATTGTGAGAGAGGTTATAGTGTGCTCGGGGGAGCAATATTTCCCCAAACCTTTTAGAGTACTTGTAATTCTCCTAACCTTATCTAAAGCAATCTATCCCCTCCATGTTTTTCACCTTCATCCCTATCTTTTAATATCACAATTTCTTAACAAATTAACTTAAATTAATCTCTAATTTAGCAATTTAAGAGTGAAATTTAAAAAAAGAAATAGAATAAAATAAATCCACTATAGAAGCCCATAATGAATTGTGAAAGGGCTATAGTGCATGGAAACACTATTTTACTTATAGAGTATTTGCAATGATGATATTAAAAGCATTAATTTTTCTGAGACCATAAACTTGAAACCTATTTAATGTTTACAATATATTTAATAGAATTTATCCCATATACTTTTATGGGTTATATAGTTCACATTTTGATAATTTAATTAAATGGGTGTGATGATTTGTTGTGTAGGTGGTCTTTTACAAGAGAATTAGTCGGGTGTTCTTCACGGAAGCGATTCCCAAGGCTCCATCCGGAAAAATCTTGAGAAAAGACCTAAGAGCAAGGCTTGCAACTGGTGATCTTCCTCATTAAATTCCAACATGACATGCATAAAACAGCAGTAGTCTGAAGACCAGAGGCAGTATGGTCTTGCTGTGTTTTCCTTTCCTTATCGGCCCTCCAAAAGGAACAGGAGAATATATAGACTGGATTATTTCAATGATCAATTTGTTCTTAATACTTTGATGCAAGTTGAATAGAAGAATGAGCTTTGTATTAATTAATATGCTCATGTATATGCTGAGATGAACGGACTCAGGGTATTGTAGGGCATGTTTTTGACGACGTTAAAAACTTGGGACGGAAAATTCTGGTTTGTATACTTGTATCAACTTGCGTTACACATAATAAGTCTGATTTCCTTTATTTTCTTATTATTCCACATGATTTGTATTATTTATTTATTTATTTATTATGTAATTGGTTTTTTTATTTTTTGGTATAATATTGGATTTGAGTACACAAGCAGGAGTAGTTAAAATCCCCCCTCTCAAATTCTCCCTCCCAATGCATGATGGTCGCCGGAATGGAGGCTTCTCTCGATTAGCCTACCTTTAAATGATGCTATCAAGGTAAGTTGAAGTTAAGCTGATGTTATTATAACTGTTACTTCTGCTATAAATAGGATCTCGTGGCCTAGAATTAATGGTTAAGCAATTAGGAGATAACTAGATAATTTAACGCGCTACATACTTAGATTATTTTTTTAATTAAAAAAATATTTAAAATTATTGATGTGTTTTCTAATAAACAAATCAATCATAAACTCAAAATATAATATATATTGGATATTTTTTTTTAATATTAAGAAAATCATCCAAAATAATTATAGTTTACATTAATTCAATATTGGATTACATAATAAATATTTACAATGCAAAAAATTATCCCTCCAAAATACATTTTTTCCCCCTTAATATAAAAGACTCTAACTAGATATTAGTTTACTCGATGTTGTGAGGTACCTAAAATTAATTTAGTATAATAACACATGCTAGAAATCATGACGATCAAGATTCATATAAAATTAGTTCCATTTAAAATTTAATATCTTTAATTATAAATATTATTTTAAAAAAGAAAAAATTATTCCAATTCCCATAATTTACTAGTTTGAATGCCTACTAAAAACGTTAGGTGGTAAAATTGTTCAGAAAGAGTTTGGAAATTTGATGAACTACCAAAAAAGTTTGCATGCATTTCTTCACCATTTAAGGCAACTATTTTCATTTAATATATCATCTAACATCATTCAACACAAGTTCATAACCATTAACTTAATCAAGTTCATTCTCTACTTGGATTAACTTAATATAAGAATAAAATGTAGTGAAATTTCTTCAATTTCCCTGCTTTTAGTTGGTTTAAATTCAAGTTATCATATGGACATCCACACATTACATACATAATAAAGAAAATATTGATTCAACTCCTTCAAATTTCCATTTTCTTACCACACATGTTATGCCCTTCATTTCTCAAAATACTCAAATTTTGTTTTCTTCTACGAATCATTAATTTAAACTAATTGACATCCTATCTAATATCAAACTCATCATATATTCACAATTATATTAGAGAAAGCAATTAAAAAAAAGAATTAAGTCATGAAATCAGGATAAATTCATAGAAATCATATAAAAAAATTATGAAGTTCCACTTTTTAAAAATCTAACGTTGAATGAAACTAGTATATAACCTATGAAAATAATTTTTTTTTTAAAAAAAACACGAAATACAATCTCCATAATTATCAAATATTGAAGAATAAAATTAAAAAGTAAAAATAATAAAATAATATTAGTTTCTTGAAGGGTAAAATTATAAAAACAAAAAAGAGGAAAAAACAAATGGATTGAGTAACTATATCTAATGTACTAACAACTTAATTATATCACTTATGAACCAAATAAGAAAATCATCCAAAATAATTATAGTTTACATTAATTCAATATTGGATTACATAATAAATATTTACAATGCAAAAAATTATCCCTCCAAAATACATTTTTTCCCCCTTAATATAAAAGACTCTAACTAGATATTAGTTTACTCGATGTTGTGAGGTACCTAAAATTAATTTAGTATAATAACACATGCTAGAAATCATGACGATCAAGATTCATATAAAATTAGTTCCATTTAAAATTTAATATCTTTAATTATAAATATTATTTTAAAAAAGAAAAAATTATTCCAATTCCCATAATTTACTAGTTTGAATGCCTACTAAAAACGTTAGGTGGTAAAATTGTTCAGAAAGAGTTTGGAAATTTGATGAACTACCAAAAAAGTTTGCATGCATTTCTTCACCATTTAAGGCAACTATTTTCATTTAATATATCATCTAACATCATTCAACACAAGTTCATAACCATTAACTTAATCAAGTTCATTCTCTACTTGGATTAACTTAATATAAGAATAAAATGTAGTGAAATTTCTTCAATTTCCCTGCTTTTAGTTGGTTTAAATTCAAGTTATCATATGGACATCCACACATTACATACATAATAAAGAAAATATTGATTCAACTCCTTCAAATTTCCATTTTCTTACCACACATGTTATGCCCTTCATTTCTCAAAATACTCAAATTTTGTTTTCTTCTACGAATCATTAATTTAAACTAATTGACATCCTATCTAATATCAAACTCATCATATATTCACAATATCATAGTTTTTAATTCATCAACCATGAACCCCAATTCAAAAAATTAGGAATTTTATAGAACTTTGTTGATCTCCATTTAAACTTATAGAAACAAGTTCATAACAGCTTACCCGACAAGATTATGAACTTTGAATACTAACTTGGTGAGATTTTTCCACACTTTCCTCCCTTCTTGGCCAAAACTTTCACCCTTAGTTTCCCTTCCTTTTACTTGTTTTCTTAAGCTTAAATCTAATGTTCATATGTTTAATCACTTTTTCTCCATCCTAAACATGATTTCTCTAAGTATTTTGTTAAGGAAAAGCAATCCAGTTTTTCTTTTCTTTTTCTCTTCATCCCTTTTCTTCTTTTCTTTTAGTTCTAGCCGACCTTAAGAAGAAGAAAAAAGTTGCTGGAAACGCCAACTCATCAATATATTTACAAAAACACCACTAATGAATTCTCTAGTTATTTTTTGTCCACCTTTTGATAGTTGTATCTAATTTTCTTGAACTTTGATTACTCTAAAAGTGTACCCAAAGCTAAACAATGTGTTGGGTGACTCAACATAAAATTTCAACTCGATACAACTATCAAATTGATAATTATATTCATTAGAGCAAAACTGGTTAGTAGGTAATTTACGTCAAAATTTCAAATCTTCTTATATCATTTTCATGTTGAATGACATGACTAAAAGATTGATATCTTCTCCCAAATGCAAGAGTGTCGAAGTAATAAATAACCTAGCAAGATCAGGGTCAAATCACAAAGAGGTTAATTGTATAAATTATAAATAATAATAATACAATAGCAACAATAAAGAAGAAGAAGAAGAAGTTGATGAGAACTTTGAGATGGAAGATCAATATGAGGATTAAACAATACTAACAATAAATGTCAAGGTTAGAGGATCCACTAATGGTATTTTAAACAAGTATAGTATAAACTCTTTTTATTACTCAAGTGGAAGCCATACACAAAGGAGGTTCCAATCAGATTATAAATTATTAACATGATTACATTAGTTATCTTATTCGAATAATGCTAATACTTGTATTTAGATATCTTGGTTTTCAGATCAAGATTATATTCTTGTTTTCTTTCTTTGTATTTTTGTAATGTTTAAATTTTGCTTTCATTAATCTCTTATTTATACTTTTCATCATAACTATGTTCTTATCTAGTTTATTTATGTTTCTCTTTTTCATATTGTTTAGCTAAGTTTATTATGTCAAGGTGAAAAGGTTTCGCTAATGGTGTTAGAATATGTACAATATAAACTCAACATGGATTTCAATATTTATATCCAAGAAAGTTTGTTATTAACATGTTTTATCTTTTTATCTTACTAATTGTTATTACCTTGTATGTTGATTAGTACTTAAAAGTGCATTTTTATCAAGGTTTTATATCATCATTTTGCACTTGAAGTATCAATAACTCTTTAACTAAA
>NW_011500285.1:81915-117337 GCF_000495115.2 Populus euphratica | reverse complement strand
TAGTAGTAGTAGTAGTAGTAGTAGTAGTAGTAGTAGTAGTAGTAGTAGTAGTAGTAGTAGTAGTAGTAGTAGTAGTAGTAGTAGTAGTAGTAGTAGTAGTAGTAGTAGTAGTAGTAGTAGTAGTAGTAGTAGTAGTAGTAGTAGTAGTACTAATAATAATAATAATAATAATAATAATAATAATAATAATAAAGAAAAAGAAGGAGAAGAAGAAGAAGAAGATGAGAACTTTGAGATGGAATATTAATGTAACGATTAAACAATGATAATAACAAATGTCAAGGTTAGAGGTTCCACTAATGGTATATCAAACAAGTATAGTATAAACTCTTATTATTGAATTGGAAACCACACACAAAGGAGGTTCCAATCAGATTATATATTGTTAACATGATTACATTAGTCATCTTATTCAATTAATGCTAATACTTGTAAATCTCGTCAAGCATTCATGATTATAACTTATGTTAACAATAAATCAAGTTCCTTTCATAGCTCAGGTGTCGGTTATACCATACATTATGGGCTATGAAAGTGCCAAGCATTTGTTGTACCAAGTGTTATACAACATAAATCAAGATTAGTCATTTAACAAGCAAAGTATTAAAGAGTGAACAAGATAACAAATATAAAACATGTTAGTATCAAACATTAAAGTCCATATTAAGTTTACATTATACTTATTCTTACACCATTAGTGTAACCTTTTCACCTTGACATAATTAACTTAGCTAGACATAATGAAAGAAAGCAAAATAGATAAACAAAATAAGAACATAAAAGTTAACTAAGTAAAGGAAAGGAAATGAAAGGCATAAACTTAATATTAATGAAAACAAAGCATAAAAAATACAAAGAGAGAAAGGAAGAGCATGATCTTGATCTGGAAACCAAGATGCCTAAATGCATGGCAAATGCCTCCTTTTATAGGCCAAAAATGGGAACTATTGATTTGATGACTAATTGATAAGTGGGTGACCAACTTTTGACTTGGTGACAATCCTTATCTTCTCTTGTCTGCCCAAAACGTCATTGATAACGTCAAAATTGGAGCCAGTTGTAAACATGAAAGTTGTAGGCAATTGTCTCAGCTTTCTTGTGTAAAAACTTCAGCTCATTTGGACTTCTAGAACTCCAGATATGGCCAAAATACCGAACAGTGCTCGGGTTGGAAGACAGATTCGGGCTTCTTTGTTGTTGCTATAATTTGGACTTGATAATGGCCTTTTTAGATCTTGGGCTCCATATGAAAGTTGTAGGCCTATGTCTTACCTTTCCATCCATATAAATTGGACCTAAATCTGAGATATATAGCTCTAGATATGACCCAATTACCGAACAGTGTTCCGGTTTGGATTGCACCGACATCTCTTTTCTAAGTTTGGCCATCTGTTTGTCCTTTCAATTTCAGTTCTTAAATTCATCAATCAATCCTTTCATTTATGTGATAGGCCTGCATTAAAAATAGACATTTACCACAAATTATAGGTATCTTATATTATTAGATATATTATTATAAAACATGCTTTAGTTAAGGAGTTATTCATACTTCAAGTGCAAAATGATGATATAAAACCTTGATAAAAATACACTTTTAAGTATCAATCAAATAACAATGTACAAACTTCACAACCACTATTTCAAGCACACTATAATTTCTAAAATCCTCATGGATATGCTCCACCTTCTAGAAAAAATCTTGAGGAAACATTGTATGCATTCATTGAAAAACAAGAGACAATCAATACTCAACTTTCTCAAAATATGATAGATTTTAAAGATACTCTTACAAAATTGACATATGCTCTCAGTTTCCAAGAGAAAGGTAAGTTTTCATCTCAACCACAACAAAATCCCAAGGGGCAATACAATGCAAATGTAAGTAGTTCCGGAAGCCAACACATAGATCAAGTCAAATCAGTCACTACTCTTCGCAGTGGTAAGGTTATTGAAAAACCCACTCTTAAACCTTGTGAGAAAGATGATGAGTCAATCTTTAAGGGTAAGGAAGGGTTTGAATAAAAAAATTACAAAGAAAAGACTGATTCCTTACCATTACTACCATTTTCTTATGCCATGACCAAACAAAGAAAAGTCAATCACAACTCTGAAATCTTTGAAACTTTTAAACAGGTAAGGATCAATATACCTTTGCTGGATTCTATTAAACAAGTTCCTTTCTATACCAAATTTTTGAAAGATCTATGCACTGTGAAGAGAAAACTGAATATGAAAAAGAAAACCTTTTTAGCTGAACAAGTAACTGTCATTCTTCAGAACAATAATGCTTTAAAATATAAAGACCCTAGTTATCCTACAATTTCTTGCTTTATTGGAGAACATAAAATTGAAAGAGCCTTACTTGATCTTGGAGCTAGTGTGAATTTACTTCCATATTCAGTTTTTTAAAGTCTTAATTTAAGTAAGTTAAAACCAATTTTTATAACTCTTTTACTTGTCGATAGATCTGTAAAAGTGTCTAGAGGAATAATTGAAGATGTGTTAGTACAAGTTAATAAATTCATTTATCCTGTGGATTTTATTGTCTTGGACACACAACCTGTTGAAGCATGTAATTCATTTTCTATTATTTTGGGATGTCCGTTTCTTGCAACTTTTAATGCATTGATTAATTTTAGGAATGGCCTAATGAAGCTATCATTTAAAAACATGACATTGGAGATGAATATTTTCAATATTTGCAAGCAACCTAGAGATGATAATGATTTACAAGAAGTAGACTTTACTGAAAATTAATTCATGATCAATTTCAAACCACTTCTAGTGAAATTGAGATTGATGAATTTGATGATTTGTAAATGGTTTATTTTCAAGAAGAATCAAATGCAAGTAATTGGAGACCACAAATTAAAGAATTGTCACCACGATCAATTAAGTCCATACCTTCAAGTGTTGCCATTCAATCTCAAATACTCATTTTTAAGAGAAAATGAAACTTTTTCACTAATAATCTCTTCCAAACTTGTGCATTTCAAGAAGGTAAGTTATTACTAACTCTGAAAATGCACAAAAATGTATTAGGATGAACCATAGTTGACATAAAAGGAATTAGTCCTTTGATTTGTACTCACAAAATTTATTTGGAGGAAAATGCTAAACCCTCTAGGGAAATGCAATGAAGGCTCAATCCTAATATGAAAGAAGTATTAAAAAATAAAGTCATTAAGCTTTTAAATAATAGAATCATTTATCCTATTTCTGACAGCAAATGGGTAAGTCCTACCCAAGTTGTACCCAAGAAGTCTAGAGTCACTGTGATAACAAATGAGAACAATAAGTTAACTCCAATTAGAACTGTTACTAGTTAACGCATGTGCATTGACTATAAAAAACTTAATTCAATGACTAGAAAAGATCATTTTCATTTATTTTTCATGGATCAAATCCTAGAAAGAGTTGCAGGTCATGAATTTTATTGTTTTCTAGATGGCTATTTAGGTTACAACCAAATTGGAATTGCATTGGAAGATCAAGAAAAAACTACTTTCACATGTCCATTTGGTAGTTTTGCATATCGACGGATGCCTTTTGGATTATGTAATGCATCAGCCATGTTTTAAAGATACACGCTCAATATATTTAGTGATATGGTTGAATATTTTCTTGAGATTTTTATGGATGATTTTTATATTTTTAGAGATTCATTTGATGTTTTTTTACTAACTTATAAAAGGTTTTGAGCAGATGTGAATAGAAGAATCTTGTACTAAATTGATAAAAATGTCACTTTATGGTAACAAACGACATTGTACTTGGTCACATTGTTTCATAAAAAAAATTTGAAATTGACAAATTTAAAATCGAGTTAATTGCTAACTTGCCAACACCAAAATCTATTAAAGATGTTAGATCATTCTTAGGACATGTAGGGATGTCTTAACACCTAATGCTCTAAGACCAACTAGTTTAGTAGTCATTAGCTGAAAGCTTATTACATGGGTTAAAGATGCATTGTGTTTTAAGTTTCCTAATGCTCTAAGACCAACTGGTTTAGGAGTCATTAGCTGAAAGCTTATTACATGGGTTAAAGATATATTGTGTTTTAAGTTTTTTTATATATATATAGAAAAAGAAAAAAAAGATAATAATCTCAACCTAAGGGAGTTAACCTTAAATATTAGAATAGAAATTTTGTTTGCTTCCAACTAAAGCCCTATAACTATATGTTGATATATTGGGTATAAAAGAAAGGTTTATTAATATCTTGTTTAAGAGGTATTGAGTAGATATATAAATTTAATAAGAGTTTATTTTTCCAGATAGATTAATAAAAGTTGAATAATGAATGCCTTATTTGTGAAATTTGCAATTTTTTTTCTATTTTAACGGTTTGATTACTAGGGATTATTAATAAGCTGGTTGGGGAGGTATGATTAGTACTGAAAAATATAATTTTATCAAGGTTTTATAACATTATTTTGCACTTAAAGTATCAATAACTCCTTAACTAAAGCATGTTTTATAATAACAAGTCTGATACCATAAGATACCTTTAATTTATAGTAAATATTTATCTTAAATACAGGTCTATCATATAAATAAAATGATTGATTGATGAGTTGAAGTGCTGAAATTGAAAGGGCAAAGAGAAGGTAAAGCTTAAAAAAGAGATGCTGGTTTAGTCCATACTAGAATACTAATTGGTAACTAGATCATAACTGGAGCTGTAAAAATTGGATTTATGTCTACTTTATATGGATGGAAAGCTAAGATATAGGCCCAAAACTTTCATAGGAAGGCAAGACTCAATTCTGTTGTTTGGAAGTCCAAATCTTAACAACAACGTAGAAGTCTGAATTTGTCTTAGAGCCCAGACACTATTCAGTGTTCAGTCCTTATCTCAAGTTCTAGAAATCCAAATGACCTTAATTTTTTTTCTTGGAAAGTTGAGACAATTTCATAGAACCTTTATGAGTAAAGTTGGTTTAAATTTTGACGTGTTCAATGATGTTCTTTTAAGACGAGGATAAGGATTGTCATAAGTTAAGATATAGCCACTCACTCAACAATTAGTGATCAAATCAATAGTTTCAAATTTTAACCTATAAAAGGAGGCATTTGCCAAGCATTAAGGTATCTTGGTTTCCAGATCAAGATCATGCTCTTGCTTTCTCTCTTTGTATTTTTGTAATGCTTAAGTTTTGCTTTCATTAATATCTTATTTATGCCTTTCATTTCCTTTCCTTTACTTAGTTAACTTTTACCTTATTTATGTTTTTATCATATTTATTTATATTTCTCTCTTTCATTATGTTTAACTAAGTTTTTTATATCAAAGTGAAAAGGTTATACTAATAGTGTAAGAATAAGTATAGTGTCAACTCAACATGGACTTTAATGTTTGATACTAACATGTTTTATGTTTGTTATCTTATTCACTCTTAATAGTTTGCTTGTTAAATGGTTAATCTAGATTTATATTGTATAACACTTGGTATAATAAATATTTGGCACTTTCATAGCCCAACTATATAGTGTAACCGACACTTATGCTATGAAAGGAACTTGATTTGTTGTTAACATATGTTATAATCATGAATCCCTGACAATATTTATAAGTATTAGCATTATTCGAATAATATAACTAATGTAATCATGTTAACAATTTATAATCCGATTGGAACTATTTTGTTTGTGGTTTCGAGTTGAGTAATAAGAATTTATACTATTCTTGTTTGAAATACTATTAGTGGATCCTCTAACCTTGACATTTGTTTTTATCATTGTTTAATCCTTATATTAATTTTACATCTCAAAGTCCTCTTTAACTTATTATTACTATTACTACTACTACTACTACTACTACTGCTGCTATTATTGTTGTTGTTGTTGTTGTTGTTATTTATAATTTATATAGTTAACCTCCTTGTGGTTCGACCCTGATCTTGCCGGGTTATTTATTACTTCGATACTTTTGCATTTGAGAGAAGACATCAATTTTTTGGTCATATCAGAAGATATATTTCTTTAGCCAATAACTCACTGACAATAGAGTCAACAAAAGATAATGGAAAACAACGTAATATTGAACCTCTAAGTCTGTCAAAATCATTACGAGGTGCTGTTAAAAACTGTACCAATCATTATTGCTCTCTACACTCAATATAAGCACCATATGCCTTTAATTCTGCTGATTCTGTAAGAGCCAATTCATCCCAAAGATCTGTCATGGCAGAATAGAACTCCTAAATACTCATATTCTTCTAGTGAAGAGCTAGTATATCATTCTCTAATTGATATTGCTTTGCAAAATTTGATTGTATGAATAATTGTTGTAGATGATCTCAAATTTTCTTTATTGTCTCATACTTTGTCAACTGCGTGCCTATAGAATGCCCAACAGAATTGTTGATCCAAGTAATGATCTTTGCATTGTTTGCTTCCCTCGTATCTATCGAAGCAACATCTCCTTCTTTAGTATTTTTATGTACCACATAAGGTCCACTGACATATCTCCACATCTTCTTACCTTTAAGAAAATTTATCATTACATAGCTCTAATATGAATAGTTCTTCTTATCTAACCTCACACTCACAGATTGAAGTGAATCATGTCTTTCAATAGCCATAATCAATAATCACAGAGAACCAAAATACAAAAGCAGTAGAAAAAAAAATATCAAATTACAGAAACTGAACAGAGATTACAGAAACTAAACAAATATCTTCAAATTATACGATTACTCTAAAATATAAAATAAATTTATAGAAACTGAATGCAAATGCCTAATTATAGAAGTTGAAAGAAAGACGAAATACCAAAATAATTGTAGAAACTGAACGCAAATATCAAATCATAGAAGCTAAAGGAAAGACAAAATATCAAAGTTGTGTTCAGGATTAAGTTTCGTTCCATAAAACCAGCTCTGATGTTATATTAAAATAATTAAGATTAAACAAAAAAAGAAAGATAGAATTCTTAATAATCTATTTATTATGTTTTTTTAAAAAGGATAGAATTCTTAATAATCTATTTATTATGAGTTCTTTGTGTTAATCTAAATATAAAAATATATATATGTTAAACTTAAAATACTATTTTATTTTTAATAAATAAAATTAAATAAATATTATTTAATAGGTTGAACTGATCTATAAGTGGTAGACTGTTTTGTTGGACTCGAGGGTTTGTAAAATCTATGGAAGAAAACCAAATCGAAAAGCCTGCCCAAGTAAAGTTTACTCGTAATTATTAATGTTTTTTAAATAATGAAGGATGAAATGTTCCTAAACAGGGATAACAATTGTATTCGCACAAACTTTCAAAGGGATTAATTGCCTTAACTTCAAAAAACCGTCACATAGTTAAATTGCGCCTGTTCACACATTTCCAAAACATGCCATGAGGGGGCTCGGAGCCTTCCAAGCACCGCAATATATGTATATAGACACACACACATGTCCACAACGAAAGTGGTGGGGGCAGGCGGCCATACAACACACATGAAAGACAACACATGTCATGTAAAAGATCACGTCAAGGAGCACCTCGGATTAATTTTGTAATGACAACAAGCCTTCCTCGAAGTGACATTAGCCTTCAAACATGGAAGGTTTGCATGGTTGGATATATTATGTCCTTTTCTTTCAAATGTGGTGATTAGACCCCCCTTCTCACTTACCTGTTAGTTGCTTGCTAGTTTGTTCAGTTGTTTAGCAACTAGATCAACACACTCATCCATCGTAGTGTAACAAGAAGACAAGCAACGATAAAGAAAGAAAAAACACCAACTCGAAGTCTTTTCTGTGCTTGTGAAAGTATTTTATGTGCGTCCCCACTTATCTCAGTGGGGACAAGCCTGCTTCCAATGGGACGATGTGTCAATTTCAAGGGTCAACTTGGATTGCTTTTCTGTCTTCCATAAAATTCTAAACATATTTTCCAAGATCCTGGATTTTCCATATCGTTTCATACTCTTTCTCCCGTTTGAATCAAATTGAAATTAAGAAAAGCTCGATCTAGTTGCCCAGTGGCTAGGTCTGATGATGCATCAGGCATTCATTCTGTACGCAACCGCAATATTTTAATTGTTTTACAATTTCTTTTTTAATACGCATATGGTCTTTTTACGTGTGGATTCATATTTAAGATTTTATTTAACGAATTTTCTTTTTCATTGGTGAGTTGTGATTTATGGATAGAGATTTTTTATTTTTTATTTTTTAAATTTTTAATCAAGATGTGATTTCATGATTGATTAATTTCTAGTAATGACTTTTTAAAAAGTAAAATCGGGTGGTTATTCATAGAGTGCATAAAGCTCTCCATTTGACATGATTTAATTAATTTTCAATAATTTTGTTGTTATGTTTTTAAAATTCATTATAGCATAATTATTTTTTAAGGCTTCTATTAATAAAAAATATATACAAATAAATGCTACGGTGAATATACATTGTAAAAGAATATCTTAATTATATGGTGGTAATGTATGCTATGATGGATATCTATTGTAAAAGAATATCATAATTATACGGTGGTAATGTGGTATAACTTTACCAACATTCAATATAATATAAAGTCATTGAAAAAACTATATTTGAGACCATGTGTTTATATTAAATAAGTGAATTAAACTCTATGTATTAACTGATTATTTAACACATAATTCTTAATCCAAGACATCTTGGATTTTTTAGGACCTCATTATTAATGTTATTTATGGGAAACTAATAAAAAAGTCATCAGTGTCTAATTTTTTTTTTAAACATTTTTAGGCCATTCTATGACACATAATCAAGATATGCTTGGACCAAGACGTGGGATAAATCTACATATTATCATGGACACTTCTATCAAACTAGATTTTCAACAATTCATTAGTCAAGTGCAACTCTTTACTTAAGTTGTATTGACAACCTAAGGATAAAATGAGACATTACCACATCAACAAGTCTCAACACCTTCAATAACACACAATGCTCCAGGGCCATGACCACCACTTATACTAGGCGCCAATAGATGATTACACTATTAGAAGAGACTAGACAAAATGACATTCATGAGAGTCTCTCAAGGGTTAACTTACATCAACGATACCGATGTCTAAGCCAGTAATCCAAACATACTCATACTAGCTACAGTGAGATGGACACAATTATCGAATTGTCATTACATGCCAAATCCCTAGCTCTTAAGAGCATAATAGATAAAGGGCTAAAAGATAGTTTGTACATAAGCATACTCAGAAGAATATGACTACAATTCCTATTAGTGGAAGGGTTTTTATTTGTCCAAACAAGTATTGAACACTCGACTCCCTGAGGACTATATTTTCATAAAAATAAGTTTGAACAATTACCATGGATTAGTCGACTTGAGGGAGCATATATATAATATGTATGGTAGCTTATAGTTGGTCATCTAGTATAGTAATTTAATGTGCAAAATCAGAACACTTGACTCTCTAAAGACTATATTTCTAGGATCTGCGTGTGTATGATACAATAATTTAGAGCCAATCTCTATTGAAGAGTTCAATGACCTCTATGCAAAGTTAATGACATGCTTTAACATTAGCATACCTACCAAGAAAAACTTCACAAAGCTATTTGGTGTTATCTAATAAGAGGGTGAGTCTATATGAGCATATTGAAAGAGGTTCAATGAGAAGATACTCAATGTGAAAGAATTACTAAAGTCAGTAGCTTTAAAATCCTAGAAAAAAGGGGTAAATGAACATGCTTTTTGGAGAAAACTTTTATGCCTTATTAGATAGAAGCTTGATTAAGGTGAAACAAATTATGGAAAATCACATACAAGTGGAAAAGATCAGTTTGCTATGACATAGGCCTTCTTGTTTTTACAAGGATAACTAGCATGAAAGATTTCTAAGTGAAATCATTCTCCTAGTAGAAATGAAAGATCAAGCAAGAACCATGAGGGATCAACCTATAAACATTTTTGTATCATACAGATTTATTATTTTTTTGAATGAAAATAAGATCACCTATTTAAAGTTATTAGGATAGTCAAAGCAAACCCCTTAACGTCACCTTTAAGACATGTTCCTTTTAAAAACCTCTCTTATACCTATCACTCAAATTATCTCAGGATACATAATCCTTAATAGGAATGCAAATTTATTTTTAAAATAAAAATAATGTATTTTTGACTTACATTTCCTATCCACATGTATAATCCTCAATATGAATGCAAATTTATTTTTGAAATAAAAATAATATATCGTTGATATATATTTTTATCTACCGATCTCTAATGATGGCTTCCAAAAACATTTTAAGAAAGAGATTGAATTAATCTTCCTCGTGCAATAACACCACTGTCTTTAAAAAGAATTGACTTGGTCTCTCTATAGCAATATCCTTACAATTTCTAAAGGATGAATATGAGATCTCTCTATTACAATAACATTATTCTACAGGTGATACCTAAGAGCCTTTCATCAATTTACTAAGGATTGATTTTGGATCTCCATTGTAACTTTACAGTCTTGAATTGACATATTTTTCAGGTGATGCCTAAAGGCTTCTTACCAATTCACTATTCTTAAGTATAGTCTCGAACTTGCACATTATTTAGGTGATGTTAGAGCACATCTTTCCAATTTATTAGGGATTGATATTGGATCTCTTAACATTCCAATATAGTCTCAAACTAGTACAACTCTTCAGCAAGGCTCCTAGGTTTTATATTATCTCTAGAGACGATCTTGGATCTCCCATTCTAAAAAAAACAACCACTCTGTAGTGGAGGGCTCCTATGCCCTATAACAATGCTAGGAGAGTCACATACCTCCTAAGCCCCCACATCATCATAGGAAAAACTACAGACCTAATTCTTTTTTGTGAGATTTTTCTCCAATTAAAGACTCTATTTCCCCATGTCATCCTAGAAAGGTCACATACATCCCATACTTCATTAACTACTTTTCAGTGGGGAGCTCTCACGCCCCATGCCATCCTAGAAAGGTCACATACCTCTCACACTCTAATATGACTACTCTAATATGACTACACTCTAGTATGGGCATTTACATACGTTCATCTCCTTAGCTACTTAGAAAATTTTCAAAGTATGAGCTCTTCCTCCACTTTTCAGAAAGTTTTATAAGTATGAGCATTGACATGGATCATCCCCTTAACCATTTAGAAACTTTCTAAGTATAGGCTCACCTTCATGGGTTCTTCTCAGCCTCTTAGAAATTTTCAAAGCATGGATTCCTTCGTGGTTCCCTTATATATACTAGAAATTACTTTTTCAATCATGATGCATCTATCTACACATGGGTTCTCAGGTATATTACCTGGGATTTTCACCTCTCTTCTTATACAAAAAAACTCAACAAAACTAATCATACTAGGATTTTTTACAAGTTATTATGTATCAATATCTTAAAAATTAAAAGGGTTATTGATAAATTTATAATTAATGGATCTAAAAAACCCTATAAAAGACCCCAAAAAAACCTTACAAGATCCAAAAAATTTCTCATAAGATTAGGCTACCATACCTGAGTCCAATTACTAATAAAATACATGGGCTCAAGCTTGGTAGCCTAAAAAACCTCAAATAATGGTTTGGAATGTGCAATTAATTTTTAATAGCCTTTGGTTGATAAAAAAAATTTGCTCAAATAAATGCATTGATAGATATTATACATTTTAAAGAATATCATAATTGGTAGTACTATATGGTAGTAACGTGGTGTATCTTTACCAGCATTCCATATAAAATCGTTGGATTGAGACCCTGTTTTTGTATCAAATTTGTAAATTAAACCCTATGCATATAATTTGACAAATTCAACCATGGGGCACTTCCCAGAACCGAAAGGAGGGAGTACAGGTTGGCCATTTCATAAAATCCAAGTCTTCGCCGCCACCATCAATCCATCGGTCAGTCCAGAAGAAAATAGTTCTGTCATCACCCGGTTATTCAGTCGGATCCTCAGTCTGGGAGTGGAGTGCTGCTTTAATCAAACATACTCTTCTAGCCTATTCCTTGTACGGGATAGTAATGGTTTCCATGTAGGTGATAGTTTTTTGAACCTCATGCCTTCTAGACATGGCCTTCTAGCAATCGGTGTAGTAAACAACTCAGAATAGAAAGAAATAACAGCTTCCTTTATATCTGTAGGAGTAAAAATTGGTAACTTTATATTTAATCTGAGTAATGGTGATCCTAGACCGTTTGATGTTTGCAGCAAGGAGAAAAAACTTAGTGTTCCTGTCCCCAAGCCTGCACCAGGTTTGTCTTGATTTCTGCCGCCATATTGCCTCAACATTTTTGCTAACAGACCACTGATCTGACACTACATTTTGAAGCATGGAGGGTTCTGACTGAGTCAGAACTCTTTTTCTCCCTCTGATTCCAAAGCCTTCAGTCCTGACTGAATATCCCCCAGTTTCCTGTCTTGATTGCCATAGACAGTTTTATTCCAGTGTCGGGTATAATTCACAAGCTTCCTTCCAAAAATCTTGCAGGTCCTTCATAAAACGGGGGTGAGATTTCCAGCAGTTGAGGAATCGGGAGGGCTTCCATCCCCAATCCTGTGTACACTTGCCCAAAATCATTTGACAATGGTCAGATAATCCTCTAGGAAAGCGAGTCAAAGTGACATTCGGGAAGTGCAAGTGACAGAGAGGAGAGGCAGAGGCTCTATCAATACGGCCCCATCGATTTATTGAATGAGGAGAGTGAATGAAAATTAGGTTTCTTCTCTTTCTATCTTCCTAAAAACTTCAACATAGGATGTAGAGCTGTGAGAGGGCAGGTGCGAATCCCACACCAGCTTTATTTATTTTCATAAGTTTTGAAAACGACTTTATTTAAAAAAATTAGGGTAGATTATTCTAATGGTATATCGAGTGTTTTTCATTTATTCTTTTGGATTGGGAAGTTAAGGTTCGAAACTAAATCTTGGATTAATCAGCTAGGGATTTATTTGTAGTAATAATAATAATAATAATAACTTGAAGATTCTCTATGAAGCCTACTTGTATCTGAATCCGCAAAAAATTATCCAAAGCTGAAACAGAAAAAGTCGGACACAGTGCAGGAAGGACGACAGACAAACATGGGTTGAAACGACCCTACTCTCAACAAACATACCGTCATGGCAGGTATTTTTGCACCTAATTTAAAAGCAGAACTCATAGCAACGGCCAAACCAAAGTGAACTAGAACTCAGTTTTAACATCATGCCCCCCAAACAAAAACCCTTTTCGAAGAATCAGAGCATTATATCCCTTCAGAATTCTCGAATCTCATGGTAACCATGAAACCTAAAATCGTCCTCCAGTACAACACAAACAGCAAGAAGCTGATGGGGAATGTTGCGGTGAGCAAAAAGCACAGGATAGAAGTCATTTATCCACATGTAGGCAAAAAAGAGAAGCATAAGCTATAACAGTGAGCCCTTACATAACCCATTAGTGTTCAATAAAACCGACAAAACACAAACATGCCCTTAAGTCATCTGAGTGTATTTTTTTTAGGATGTCCTTATTGGCTGTCTTTCATATCTACATGGCGAAACCACTCCTTGAGTCTCATCACTGCTCTTACCAACACCTCCCATGTGAGCCTCTTTCACACCACCTTCTGTCCCTTGTTTTACTTTGATTTAAAAAATATTGCTCCTTAACTTAATAATTAAAAACCTGAAAAAAAGAAGGAAAATCCACCGATACAACACCCTTTCCGTCCTTGACCTATGATGGTGGATAAAACACACCTTAACAACACACATCATATAATAAATACATCCAAAGGTACCAAAAATTCTAATTAGTTATAAACACTAAGAATTCATAATACATGTTGTACCCGTTCCACTTTTTCGATCTAGAGATATTCTTAAGAAGTGAGAGGGAGAATTAGTAGAAGAAGAATTTTTTTACTGTTGTTTTTTGAACAACATGTTAGAGAGTTTCATTATTCTTATAAACTGAATTTCCTTTCATCCTCAACTGGTTATTATTCCTTTTTTTTCTTTTTGTTTATTTGTTTTTGTATCTCTTCTTATTGTAATTTATAAAGAGAAAAAAGAAAAAAAATAAAAAGATCTTATAAGCATATCAAAGTTTATATAATAATATAACCGATATTATTAAAAACATCTTGATGAGATGAATTTAATAATATCAAAAAAAATCATTAATAATAATGGAAGTGTGCAACATGATTCATATAAAGGTAAATGAGCCGTAATACATTTAAACAACTTGTATGATTCTTTGTTGTCATGATTCATCATTTTTTTTTAGTGTAGTTAGATTTATACAGTGGAATGATATCTTTTTAATGATAATGGTAATGTTGTTATTGAAATTTCAATGTGTTTTTATTTTTATTTTTTGTTTTTATTTTTTTTAATTGTAAATTATATCATTTTAATTTTAGAATTGAGGAAAGTTGCAAAGAACATTTGCAATTTGTGATAGGAGACTGTTATTTATTAAAATATTTTTTATATTATATTATTTTATTAGTATTTTTTTTAAGCGTTGAAAAAAAAAAGAAAGATTTCACGTCCAATTGGTTTACATATGGATTCAGTGTAGAGGGACTACTTCTCATCCAGTACGGTTGTTCAGTGAACCATAACAAGATATTTTCGTCAATAGTAAACCGTCTATTATCATATTGCATATTGTGTCAAGTCAAGATGGTTAATTTGTCTTGTTGATTAATCTAATACTAATATCAGCAGCAAGATTAATTAGTGTACGCTAATCTCAACATCCACTTCTTTGACTAATAGAAGTTGATATTGGACCCATATTGAAATGCTAGGTAAATTACGTGAGTTCAAAAGACATTAAACAAAAAAAAAAAACCCTTATAAAATACTGAAATTTCAGGTTTCATTAGAGTACATAAACTAGTGGAAAAATGAAGGAATTTTTCCACGGACCGACAAGGGATTGTAATGCTGCCATTAATGGAGGCGACAACTCTTTGATCCTATACTGATCCTTGCAGCTTCCTGTCTCTCTCTCTCTCCCTCTCTCTCACACACACAAACATTCTAACAAACTTGCCTATCTCCTTTTCATTCTACCATATGTGCAGGAACAGTGAACCATTGCACTTCATATATTGTAAGACTGACCTTCTCCTTCTACTTCATTTTGTCTGCTCTTCACATTTCTCCTTTACACAAATAGCCAAACTTTTTAGCCTACAAATCCTCCCCACCCCCATTATTAGCGATCATCTCTTGTTCTTAGTCACACCAAGCCCCATCTCTTCTTCTCAACCCTTTATTGCCAATTAATAGTATTTGGCTAATTATTCACTCTCCCTCTCGCTAGGGCCATGGATTTCCAGCCAAATACTTCTCTACATCTAAGCCTACCAAGCAATCAACTAAACCTAGAACTTGTACTTGAGCCATCTTCTTCATCATCACGTCATAGTCCAGCAGAACCTCGAGTTTTCTCATGCAACTATTGCCAAAGAAAGTTTTACAGCTCACAAGCTCTTGGTGGTCACCAAAATGCTCACAAGCTTGAGAGAACCTTAGCCAAGAAGAGCAGAGAGATGAGTTCATCCGTACGGGCACCGTCAGAATCATCATATAGCATGAGTGGCTCAACCTATCCTCGAGACCATCAGCCAGCCCTAGCAGGGTTCGAGCACCATGGACATGCTGGTAGGATTGTTGGTGGCGTGAGCTATGGCAGGACAGAGATGAATTACGGTTCTAGAGATGGTATTGGGGGTTCCTGGTCCATGGTATACAGAACCGAAAATGTTCAAGAAGAGATGAGCCAGCTTGACTTGTCTTTAAGGCTTTGAAATCTTGTGGTACTTAACTTCATTTTTTGAAGTTGTCTTTTACATACAGTTTGAAAATCCAGATTTGGGTCGAAATGATTTATATTTCTCAACTTCACCCAAATCTCATGTTGAGAAAGTATTCCTACCAAAAAATTGAATGCAAAATATTTAAAATTGTGTCCTGGAACTCCTTTTGTTCCAGCAAACACTACCATGTTGCCGTCTACTATTAGAAACAGCATCAATGTTCCAAAAATCCAAACTTGATTTTGAGATCCTTTCAAAAACAAGATCAAGAGCCTCTCCCACATCAAGTTGGGGGAAATAATTCTGCTATTATCATAATGGTCTCTAATGACTACATCTATGGCCTCGTAATGAGGCAAATCAGAGTCAACATGAATTTAAATCAGAGTCAACATGAATTTAATCAGATGGGCCTGTTCTCTGCAGGAATTATTTTGATCCCTCCAAGAGCATATTTCACATAAATTTTGTGTCTTTCTAGATTGTGAGCTCGGAAAAAACTCTAGCTTTCAGAATAACAAGAAGGGGGTAATGAAGCAATTCAGAGTCAAAACTCCGTAAGACATTTTTTGATCCTTCTATGAGCAAATCTCACATAAATTTTGTGTCTTTCTAGCTTTGTAATCCTGCTGATTTTGGGAAAGGAAGAAACACTGGCTTTTAGCGTAACATGCAGGAAGCAGGTCTTCCAATTCTATTTCGAAAGGATAATATGGTAAAATAATAATAAAACAGCGTCCATCGGTAATTTTCAGATGTCGTAGTTTAGTAGAATTACACTCCTATAAAACTCCATTACAATCAAAAGAATAATTATTTCATGAAATCAAATCAATTCAAATCTATTACTTCAAAATCAATTTAATTCTATAAAGAGTTGATTGTAAACTGACGGTGGTAGTGTATACCATGGACCAGGAACCCCCAATAATTTAATTCACATGTAAATTGAGCTTTTTAAGAATTGTGATCCTAGGCCAAGACATGTAAACTTAATTATTAGCTTGATATCAATTTACAGGGAAAAAAAGCAGCTTCTTTAGGCTTGCAACCCAAACAGACCGCACCTTCTTCGTTTTCTTTTTAATCCCGAAAAATTATTTGACCTAGGTCTAGTATCATAAATAAAATTCTCAACATATATTTTTTAAGTTTCAAGCATTATGTTCAATGCTGTACACCAACATAAAATGCGGAGTCACTCACTCTCCACACATACGCAAACTTTTCAATCCATTTACTTACTCATAATTCTTTCCAAGTACAATTTTTTATACAGAGTTGATACCACATATTTAAGCATTGAAAAGCTTCTTATTCTATGAAAGACTTGTTTTTTTAGAAACAATCAAGTTTATAATTAAACCTTGGCATCAAGCTAATAATTAAGTTTACATGTCTTGGCCTAGGATCACAATTCTTAAAAAGCTCAATTTTCATGTGAATCTTTATTCGCGATTTCATCTTAGAAGCACTGTTATTCCATGTTTGATATGCAAGATATTTTAATTCAAATTTTTGTAACAGAAAAGCTTTAAATGTGGCGATTCACGGAATTGAAAGGAATGTATTTAAAAAAAAAAAACAATATATTGGATTTTAATTAGAAATAGAGCTAAAATTTTGACTTATGTTATTACATTACAAATAAAACTAAAATCATTAGTGTGAATTGTGCACAGTATAATTTATAGTAAAATGATTGATTAGCCCTTCAATGACAAAAAAATAAACTTATATATTATTTAGGGTTTGGATTGTATTTTCATATATTTATTGCATAATATAATTACTCTAATTTTTTTTTTTAAAAAAAAGAGCTAATGTCTAAAGAATATTTTTAAATTTTTATCTGTTTTGTATAGTGCAATTATTGCATAGCCTATCGGTCAACCTTTTTTTTTTTCTCAGGTCAATGAGTACTTTGGATTTTTTAACATCAATTTCTTACTATTATATTATTTGGTTAAGGATATTTTAGTTTTTTTATAATTAAAAAATACCTTCTAGCAACCATTGACAGCCTTTTGAGATGACGTCCAAAGCAGCACAACATCTTCTACATTGTGGGGCAACGCGTGTGGGCATTCATGACATGGAGGAGCTTTAATGACAATTCTCTTTCTCACTCTTTATTCTCTCTCCTTCACTTTAAAAGATGCAGTGACCGAGTAAAATTACAAAGTGGTCCTCAATCTTTCAATTGTATCGAATTTGATTTATTTTTTTAATTTAATTCATTGGCATTTGTTTTTTTTATTTTTTTTAATTAAATTTAATTTTCATTCTTTTTATTTCTATTTATTTTTCTTTTAATCATTTTCTTATTTGATTTTATCTTTGAATTTAATCCCTAATCATTTTATTTTTGTTGAATTTAATACCCATTCTTGTAATTGCAATTCATGTTATTTTGAGTTATTTTCTCGATTAATTGTTTAGTGGCAATTTCATCTCTCATTATGTAATTTTATTGAATTTTCATATAATATCCAATATTTATTTTTTTTTATCATCCTTTTAAAACCCAGTTTAGGAGTCGACTCTTGTCATGTCCTGGGTCAAGGATTGGGACGAATAATAGAGGTTATCTGGGTCAATAGGATTTTGTATTGTGCAGGAAGTAAAAAAGATATTATTTTGATAAAAAATAAAAAAATCAATGAGTGTTGATATAATTTTTTCCTAGCTAATCACTTGATTTTTTTATTCAACTAAAAAGTAAATAAATATTATTTTGGTTGGTTTGTATTGTTTTTTAAATTTTTTTAGATTTTTTTTTCATTTTAATTCTTTTCTATTTGATTTTATTTTGTTTTTATATTAAACACAATACTCATTCTCTTGATTTTTTTTCTTATCCTTTTCTTGGTGTTTTTTTTTGTTTTGTTTCTTTTTCATTCTAGATTTAGTTCTCATTTTAATTGTTTATTTTTTTATCTTTTTTTAATTTTTTTTTTCAATTTGTCCTTCAATATTTTATTTTATTTTTATCCAATCTTAATTATCATTCTTTTAATTGTTTTTTTATTCTTTTTTTTTTCCGATTAAGTCTCTCTTTATTTTTTATCCTTCTATGTTCGTTTACATTGATATTGAAAAACACGCTTGATTCTTTTTTTTAATTTTTTTAAGCTTTGTCAGCATCAATTCTACAACCTGAGGCCGGTACATGCGGTCGACTAAGTAATGATAAATCCATAATTTTAGTCCCATTTTATGGAAAACTAATTAAATAACTCTATAACTTAAGTCTTGTGTTTACGGTTGACGAAGTAATCATATTTTCAATATATTTTCTCAATTCTCATTGTTAAACCACACGTTACTCAATATCTATTTTCACTATTGAGGCCGGTTAAGATTTTATCCATAATTTTCCCATTGTTGTGATAAATTTAGAATACACACTAGCTATCATCCTTGTGATTTATTACATTTGCACAATTATTTCTACAATCACAATCAATTAAAATTTGTACGTGGAATTTCATCGATGTGATCACTAACTACTATAAAGAGTTACCACTATCCTTTACGGATGTCAATAATCTTAGCTAACCCAATTTACTCTTTTAATTCTTTAATATTTTTCTTTACATTTTCAGCATTCAAAACTCAATTATTTACAATTAAAATTTTTGGAAACTATTTGCTCTTTTAATGGTTTCGACTATTAATTTCAAAAGAAAGGTACCAAATTTAATATCCTCCCAATCCCAATTATTACACACTTAACTATTCACATTAATTTCCTTTAACATGCTTACATAATACGTCTTCCAATTATAGTCCATGCATATTTTTCTCAATCATATATTGGCATGTGTATATATGCATGCATAAAATATAAATAAATATATGTATGTACTAGTATTTCCTACATATATTCAACCATTTCCTTCCATTGTTAACTCTCATACAACTTCTTAATAATAAATATTTTATTACAACTTAGTCAATTTCTTGCATTTCTTATAATGAAACCATGAAATCCTTCATCACATATTTACTTCTGAAATAACTATTGTCTTGGAATTCAAGCTTGTTAGCATAAATCTCAATAATATTTTCGAAACCACTTCTTAAGAATTACATTATCATCAAGTTCTTTTCTTAGAACTTCAATAGTATTAAGTATTGATTGTCTTAATCTAACACTAATAATTAAGTTCTCTTCCAATCCCTTCACTTTATACATGTTATAAACTCCATCACATAACATGCACGCACACACATATACACAAGACCTTTAAGATTCTCATTTATAATGTATTCGTGTTCTTAAAACATGCATTAAATCCTTCCACTAATATGGTTAAGTTTTGACTTTTCAGCACAATTCAATTAATTACAATAGTCGTTTCTTTCCTTTTCTGTTACCTATTTCTTTTTAAGTTTAAAACATAATAATATAACATAACTAATTCAAATATTTCACAATAACCATTTCCCTTTTTCTCATTATTCATAGCCAAACTAGACAAATCCATCCCATGGGTTTTCTTCCAATTTCCTCTCAATTTTTCAACTACAAACCATTATATGACACATGCAAACATATTGCTCTATGTTCATTTCACTCACAATACTCACTTAAATTACATTTACTCCAAGCCTTCAATACTTTAATATACACTCCAATCCTTTAATATACACCTCTCTCTCTCTCTCTCTATATATATATATATATATTGAATTTAACATCAATCATTCAACTTCCTTAAACAATATACATGACTGGCCTTATAGGTTTTAATCTACTATATCCATTTATTCCGATTTTCATCACACAATACTTTATCATCTTTCATTATACATATCACATAGCATGACATAACTATAAATTATTTATCCCATCAATTTATCCTAAATGGAGATTCAACTAAAACTAAATATAATACTTAAATTCATTTTAATCATCATCAATACACCGACATATGTTAACTACCTTCAAATAAGCAATCATTCACTTAGTTCCATAATTTCTCATTTCTAATTATATAACTCATAAATCACAACCCAATAATACTAAAATTTGACAATATAACCATATGATCACAACATTCCTTTATCAAAATACATGCATTATTCAATTATATTCCATTTAAAAGTTTAATTCCATTCCAATAATGACACGAATTGGAAACCACACACAAAGGAGGTTCCAATCAGATTATATATTGTTAACATGATTACATTAGTCATCTTATTCAATTAATGCTAATACTTGTAAATCTCGTCAAGCATTCATGATTATAACTTATGTTAACAACAAATCAAGTTCCTTTCATAGCTCAGGTGTCGGTTATACCATACATTATGGGCTATGAAAGTGCCAAGCATTTGTTGTACCAAGTGTTATATAACATAAATCAAGATTAGTCATTTAACAAGCAAAGTATTAAAGAGTGAACAAGATAGCAAATATAAAACATGTTAGTATCAAACATTAAAGTCCATATTAAGTTTACATTATACTTATTCTTACACCATTAGTGTAACCTTTTCACCTTGACATAATTAACTTAGCTAGACATAATGAAAGAAAGCAAAATAGATAAACAAAATAAGAACATAAAAGTTAACTAAGTAAAGGAAAGGAAATGAAAGGCATAAACTTAATATTAATGAAAACAAAGCATAAAAAATACAAAGAGAGAAAGGAAGAGCATGATCTTGATCTGGAAATCAAGATGCCTAAATGCATGGCAAATGCCTCCTTTTATAGGCCAAAAATGGGAACTATTGATTTGATGACTAATTGATAAGTGGGTGACCAACTTTTGACTTGGTGACAATCCTTATCTTCTCTTGTCTGCCCAAAACGTCATTGATAACGTCAAAATTGGAGCCAGTTGTAAACATGAAAGTTGTAGGCAATTGTCTCAGCTTTCTTGTGTAAAAACTTCAGCTCATTTGGACTTCTAGAACTCTAGATATGGCCAAAATACCGAACAGTGCTCGGGCTGGAAGACAGATTCGGGCTTCTTTGTTGTTGCTACAATTTGGACTTGATAATGGCCTTTTTAGATCTTGGGCTCCATATGAAAGTTGTAGGCCTATGTCTTACCTTTCCATCCATATAAATTGGACCTAAATCTGAGATATATAGCTCTAGATATGACCCAATTACCGAACAGTGTTCCGGTTTGGATTGCACCGACATCTCTTTTCTAAGTTTGGCCATCTCTTTATCCTTGCAATTTAAGTTCTTCAAGTCATCAATCAATCCTTTCATTTATGTGATAGGCCTGCATTAAAAATAGATATTTACCATAAATTATAGGTATCTTATATTATTAGATACATTATTATAAAATATATTTTAGTTAAGGAGTTATTGATATTTCAAGTGCAAAATGATGATATAAAACCATGATAAAAATGCACTTTTAAGTACTAATCAAATAATCACATGAATGATTTTATAATGCATAATTATTCACAATGATAAGCATGAACCCATTCAGGCTCATCCTCTCATTTTCTCTTCACTTGGATTGCCATAAAGCTCCTAATTCATCAAGTTTTCTACTTCAATAACAAATGATTTTGCATGATTCTTAAGGCAATTGAGCTAAATTTTATGATTTCACAAACAATTCCTAAGTTTCCAAAATAACTGATCGGAATGAAAAATTCAGTTTTTTATTTTCTAGGAGAGATTTATTTTTACTACACATAATCTATGTATGATTATTATGTAACATAAAAATATTGATTTAGGCACAAATAAAGTCATACAATCTTCAATATAATTTGATACAAATTGTACTTTTTAATAATTTCTCTCTTTTTTTAAGTTAATTGGGAAGGTAACTTAATTATTGGAATACTTTTAGTATCTTTTCTTCGTGATGTTTTAACAACCCTTACTTAAAAGAAATTATTAAGTGTTTTAGATGCTCTTGGTTAACAACAACAACAACTATTTCATATTATATTATAAATGAGTAAACTAGCAATACTATGAATTTATAGTTAATTACTCCTACCACTTTTTATTTTAGCCTAATATCCAATTTTGTTTAGATAAAGCATTTGTTATTTATTGTCTTGGAAATACATTCATCCTTTAAAACAAGTGTTCTCTTTTAGTTTTTACTATGATTTTTCACCACTTATTCAACCATATTTTTTATAGGGATCATTGAACCAAAGTTGACTCTCCTTCTAGATAAATTATTGTCTTAATCTATCATTAATTTTAGAATGAGATCTTGCTATAAAGGATCACTTTATTTTATAGCTTTGATACATGTTTTATTAAAAACTTCACTAAATCTAGGGTGGTTAGATAAAACATTATTTTTTGTTTCCAATTCTTAAAATTCGAATATTTAAACTTTTCAAGTTAGGTAACACAATTATGAATTTTACCCTTAAAATAGTTAGATTTAACATACGAATTATTTATTTTAACTTTATATGATCAAGCTATTTTGCATACATAAATTACTAGTTATAAACAAGAATAGTTGCTTGAAGAATTATTATACACATAATATAATAAATTACATACAATTAATTTAAATTTATAGGCAACATGTAAAAATATAAGATTAGTATTTACAAAAATTATAGGAATAATATAAGAATGAAATAACTAAAATAGTACTAAAAGTTAGAATAAAAAGTAGGGAATATAAAAAGATAATAAAAGGAATAAGAAAATTAGGTTATTGTTAGGGATTTGAACCAAGTGATGGACAATCAAAATCCAAAATGAATGAAACTTGAAAAAAACAAAAAAACTCTTTATCAAAACATATCAAAACTCAATAAAAAATAAAGAACATAAAGAACATTGAAGAACATTTAAAGTAAACCCAATAACGTGACTCTCAAACCAAACTATATTTCATGTAATAAAAAAAGATAGTAAATCGTACAAGGACCAACCAATTAAAGATTTATTCACTCTGATTATCATTAAATCTTCTCAATTTGGTCATAAGAGATTTTTGTTTGAAACCAAAACCTTCATATTAAAACGTTGAAGCACATGTTATAAATGCAAAATAACTCTAGATTATTGGTTAACAATGTCATGTGAAGATAAGAAAAGAAACAAAACAAGTCAAAAATATATAACTAAGACAATGTTCTAGGGAAGAACATGATGAACTCGAAGAACAAATAAAATGCATTCAACTCAAACCCGGCAACATGGATCTTGAATAAGACGAGATACAATCAAAACAAAGATATATATAAATATGTTAGAAATCAAAGGAAGTTTATACCTTTAATGCTTCATTAATGGTTGTTGTCCCTTTATGCTTTTCTTTTGCAAAGTTTATCTATACCACATTTTAAGCTTAATAAATCCTTGTTTTAGGATCTTGAATCTTTATAGCTAGCTTTCTTTTCAAGATGTTTTTGCCTCTTCATCCTTTTTTTCAGCTCTGATTTTCCATGGATATTTATAGGGTTTTATAAGTGTTTTTTTAAGGATTGAATCAAAGATTGATTATGATTAATCAATATTTGGCCCTTTAATTAAATTGTAAGGGTTTTGGATAAATCTTAAAAATTGAAAGATATGTACTAGGATAGTTTTTGTTTTAAGGATTCTTGGTGTATTTGTTAGATTTGAAGGGAAGAGAGCTATTTCTAGCCTTTCTAGCTAAATATGAGATAAAACATCAAAATTCATTTCTTTTTCTTCTCCTCTCCTCAGCTCCTTCTCTTTTCTTCCATGCCCAGGTATGTATTCTTCTCCTTTCTTTTTTCTTCTCAGTTTTTTTAATCAATATACTTTACAATTTTTTTTTTCTGTTCTTAGCTTCACTTGCAACCATATTAACATAAGATTTTCCATTTTTGTATTTTTTTCACTATATTTGTTTTTTTTTTTATTTTTGTTCTTAATAATTTATGAATATTGTTGTAGGATTTTTTCCATATGATTTTCTTCTTTTTTTCAAGCGTTTTGAGTATTATAGAGTGTTGATTTATATTAATTTAATTATTTTATGTTTTTGTAAAATGAAGTTTTTTAAAATATTTTTAAATAATTACTAACGAAATTACATAAGGTATTTTTCCAAGGGAAATACCAACTGAATGAAGCAAATATTTTTTTTTAGATGCCTTCTACGTTAATAAATTCATCTGTAATAATATTTTTATTATTATTAATAAACTTATCGATGAAAAATTTTTTATTATTAATAAACTTATCGATGAAAAAAATTATCGATAAAAGATTCATCAATGAAATATTTCCTAATGCCTATCACTTTTTAAGTTGAATAATTGTCTATATATAACTTTTCCTCTTCTACTTCTTGTTAGGTGGAGAAAATCTCTTTTCTAATCATATACATATCTTATACATATCTTGTGCTAGTATTAACCTATTACTGTTCTAGATTGTTTGCTAGGATGATCTCATAGATGACCAACCACATTTCTAACATATCATTTGAGAGGTTCTCAACTTTAGAAACCCTTCCTTTATTAGGGTTGCCATGCTGAAAATTATTTCCACAGTTTTTGAATTAGTGCCCAGCCTTGTTATAGATAAAGTGTTTTCCATTATAATTATTGGCAATGTTTTTGCCCTTTGTTTCAAACTTTCTTATTTTGTTGTTTTTGTCGTGGTTTTCACTTTTTGTTCTACTACATTTTCTTTAGGAACCATTAAGAAGGAGCTAACTCTCCTCTCGAACAACTTATTGTTCTCTACCTTCCTTAATCTTAGAATGAGATCTTTAACTACTATTTCATTTTATTTATGATTAAGTTAGTTTTTAAAGTATTTTCAAGTTGAAAATTTCTCAATAATAGTAGCAATTGAGAAAGATTCATTCAATACTATTCTAGTAATATAAATATCATACAAGACGAGTTGAATATCTTAAACTTAACTCATCATTGTCCTTGAATCGATAATTTTAAAGTTAAGAAATTTTCCAACTATGATTTTTTCAAGTCAACATCTTTAGGCTTGCAGTTCCAATCCAAAGATTCCCAAAGTGCCTTAGCATTATTAATGAAATTATATATACCGTAAAGTGTATTTTCCAAACCATTCAAGAAGTAATTCTTATACATAAAAAATCATTAAGCTTTCATGCATCAAATATTTGTCATTACAATTAGAGCAAATTCTTTATCTAAAAGCGTTGACATATATATTTGTTTTTATTAAGAATGTTACTAAGTTCAAGTTGGTGAGATATAATAATTTTTTTTTGTTGGAACTTTTTAAAGTTCACACCATTTAATTTCTTGGATTTCTCACCATACACCATAAAAGATGATAGTGGAAATCTCTCTCTCAAAGAGAGCATTGTTTGCTAAATCAACTTTCTTTTAAATAATATTCATTTTCTCTATCATAATAATAAAAAAATTAATTTTCTTATGCAATAATCATAAAAAAATGTTATATTGAATTATTTAATTAACAATATATATCTAGACATGTAAATAAATCAACAATTGATTGTTATAATTTATCTCTAGTCTAATTTATTAATAAATTAGACTAGAGATAAATAGAGAGAAGGAACTATATATGTCACACACACATCTATAGTTCCATCTCTCTTATTTATCTCTACAAGTTAATAACATGTAGAATTCCATATCAATACAAAGTAAAAAAGAAACTGTTTTTTCAAGGACGGTATCCTTCATCTTTAAAGCTGGATTGATCTTAAATTTGTGTAAATGATCTTACGTACTGCAAGTAATCTCCCAAGATTCTAGCAATAACACCCTGAAATGATGCACTTCTAGAGGCATAAACTATAAAATTTCTCTAACTTTTTCCCTACTAAAATAGAACTTAAATCTATTGTATGAAGAACAGTATAGAACTTAAATCTATTGTATGAAGAACCAATAAAAACAAATAAAGTAGAGAAATGATTTTTCTATTTTTTCTATTTGAAAATAAATGCTCCCACCCTAATTTATTCATGAGGCTAAATAGTTGAAGAATTAATTTGAATCACTCTGATTTATTCATGAGACTACATAGTTGAAGAATTAATTTGAATTAATATTTGATATATAATTTTATTTACTTGTAAAAAATTAAATACATAATTTAATTTTGAAAAACAAATGTCTAGGGATTAATTAGACAAAAAAAAACAAAATCCATGTATTAGCCTGAGTCAAGTGTGTGTTTAACCAAAGCTCACATTACTTGGTTCCATCTTTTATAAAAATATAATAGTTAAGACTAAACATAAAAAGTATAAAAAAAAGCTAGAATTCTGAATTATCTGTATATTATGAGTGCTTAATTTTAATCTAAATATAAATAAAATATGTATAGGTTAAATTGAAAGTACCATTCTGCTCCTAATAAATAAAATATTATTTAACACTTTCAACATAGAAAGTGATTTTTAATTTAAAATTGATAATTTTATAAATTAAAGGTAATTTGAAATTAACTTTTATACACACAATTAATTTTAAATAGTTAATGTTCGATGTTATATAGAACTCTTCAGTCCACAAAGTTTTAATCCAGAGTGAACATCTCAAATATACCTATTAACCAGTATATAACAATTTTTTTCCGGCATTCCCATCAAATATAAGTGCACATTTTTACAAGTTTCAGGTTGTATATATCTCATCCTTTTGATCTGCTAGTGATACGATATTAATCTGTAGTGCTTGTGGTCCACCGTTAGGTCTTTTAGTGCTCCACTTTGGACATTGTTTTGTGGTTCAGATATTACTGAATTGATTTACATAACATTATAAATATTTAATTTTTTCTTTGAAATTAATCCGTTTTTGCAAGTTTTCCTTTCTTTTGACGGGACAGGTCGATTATTTTATATATTAATAAGGCCGGCTAGTTTTGCCGAGGAAGAGGAACAAATTAGATCCAAATCTGCATGGGGTACATAGAGACCTAGCTCCGAGATAGCATTAGAAATTAACTAGCAAATTTACCCAGCAAGAACAGGAAACAAAAGGCCACTTGAATGGCTGAAATAACTCCATCCAGGAAGGAAAAGGAGCTCATAGAAAAACATTGTGGGGACATAAATTGTTGGAAAGAAACAATAGAGTCGTAATTATTGCTTCAAAAAATAAAATAAATAAATAACTCATGATATATTCTGATTTATGGCCAAGCAGATAGAGAGATTCGCCCTTACTTGAACAACAAATGAAACTTGTTGTCAGAAATATCTTAACGTACGTAGATTTCATTTATTTCCTGCTGAACTTTTAAGATCAATAAACCAACAGCTAAGAACCATTGGCTGGAGAAATGCATGAGAGATATTTGGATAGGCACAATGGTCGGACTAGTTACCGTTGATAGCCTCGTTTTCCAGGATTGTTCTTCGAGTTCTCTTATATGAACCAGAGAATATTATAGAGTTCGAAACTCTTTCGAAAATAACTACTAAAACCTAGCTGATTTAATTATGTCTGCATGAATTTCATAGTAAATCACATTAAATAATTCACATTTCTCCATCACTATTGTTGTCCTCCTCCTAAAAGACCTCGAGGTAAAATGTCTCTAATTTAACCCAAAAAAAATACTGGTCGATTAATCCATCCTAGCAGGAGTAGTCAATTTAGAGAAATATTAATTCCAGGAGCAAAACTTATTTTCTTATAAAGAACTAGATATGTTTCTAATAATGCCATCAGTGATCAGCAAGACAAACCAAGGCATAGGCCTGTATACACATGATGCATAGCAACAAAGACAACCATACGAAGATCTGCAGAAAACAGAAGACTCCAGCTTTAGTACACAAAATCTCTGATTATATGCATATGGCAAGGCTTTTGAGTTTTCCCTAGAACGCCTATGTCTTGTAATAGCTATATCTGAAATTTCTTTGGCAGTCAATTTTGCTCGATGAGAAGGTTACTTCCCATGCTAATCAAAACGTCACAATGATTGCATGCACCAGATACATCAACTGAGAAAATTATTGGGTTCTTACAAAATTGAGAAGGTCCCCCACTTTGGAAACGCTACATGGAAGTAATCAGATAGCAAGATTATGCAAATCCTACAAGTAGGCTAATAATTTCTTGTTATTTCAGTTTTGGGAGAGTCATTATCGTATCTTCCTTGAGATAATGCTTCACTTGTATGTAGCATGAATTCCAAAAGGTTTTCTCTTGATTTAAAGGGTTATATCAAAGTTGAGATAATCGCAGTTTAAGCCAACATTAGTGTGATGATAACATGAAGTTTAAGCATTTAATCACGTAACTGAGTTATCAAGGAGACCCATTATATGTCTTTCAACTAGTCGGTGTTCAAGCTAGGCAAAAACGCATATTTGAAATCACTTTTCCTTCGAAGATATGTCGCGTATCAAACAGCTAAAATTCAAGCCTGTCACTATAATCCACGGTGTAGTTAATAATTATTATCTAGCGTGTACTCATGCCTCTCTTGTTCATGTTCAAACACTGTCATTATCCCAAACTCTTGATGGAAAGTATCAAGAGACAAATTTGTGATAGATCATCCTGTAATGTTTTAATTACGACAATGAGAGATCCAATTTCTTACGTGTTTCCAGCCTGTCCTTGCTGAAGAAAATTAATAGATGATAAAGATTAAAATTAACGATAAAATTTCGTATACCGGGGAACCACTTGCTACAAGTGATGTGACGTCGTGTATAACGACTAACAATATACTACGGTTTATCAAACTCTAAAATCACAATAATATATTATTTATAAAATTCTGATTTGAATGAGAACTCGAAAATTTCTCTTACTTTATTTGAGATAAAATATATTATTTTTTATTTATTTATTATGATTTAATAATTTTTTTATTTTTATCGACTTATAATAACAAGTTTGCTATAATAAACAAACTCTGTTTTTCTAAATTAAGAAATTAGTTTGGAATTATAAAATATTCTGAATTATAACTGAGATTTCTTTCAAAATAAATTTGGAATATTTTTCTATTACTTCATTCTAAATAATATTTTAGATAAAATTACTTGTGACTTTTTTATCCTTATATTATAAATAAATGAGTTGTATTACTCTGAATAATATTTTAGATATTGACTTCATATATATATATATATATATTATATTAAACATGGATAATAATACATTATTATCCCTAATAATATTTTGGATATTAACCTTTTTGTAGGATTTTTATTCTTATATTGAGAATGAATGATATATTCTCTTGCCAAAAATAAAATTTTAATATTTTTAAAATATAGGCAAAAATCCTTTGAAATTTCATAAACTTGTTGTAAAACTCTTGCAACCTTTTTTAAAACATGCCAAAGTATTTTTTATTTAAAAAAGATGCTCAAATAATTTTTGGCCATATGGAAGGAAAAAAAAAATCTTATATTATTTTTTAGGCTTATTTTGATAAAAACCCATTTTTTCTTGAACAAAATCTATCAAATTAGGTTTAGGGGTGTTTGTCGAACACACTTTTAAACTAAAAACCCTTTAGCAAGAAAACATTGCTAGCCAAATAGGGTTTTAACTCTTTGATCCAATTTTAACTTGACTGACCTGAATTCTTTGTTTCTCCCACAAACCGAACCAAAATACTAGTTTGACTCGAAAACAAACCCAAAACACCCCCAAGTAGTAGTTTTGCAACAAACTTGATTTTGAAAATTTTAGTATTTTTGCTAAACTTAAAGACTAATGAGGTATTTCTAGCCTTTTGATCTTAAGAAAAATATGATCAACCTTTGATAAAAACCTAATGAGAAAACTTGAAGTGTGAACATACAAGAAAGATGAGTAGCTTTTGCATAATAGGTATCATAGTCATCGATGAATGATTTACTCACTTTTAAGGCTTTGTTAAAGCAACTCTAACATCATCATTGTTGAAGACAATCAGAAATTGATAAAGGAGATATATATCAGAAGTTGTTTAAGGTGCCTACTCGATGAACTAAAACTGTTAAAGAAGAAAATAAAGAATGGTTGTACAATATGTCATCTAGATGAAACCTTAAAAATTAGGATTTTTTAATTAGGTATTTAGCAAACTTTAATTTAATCTTTATTCTTCTAATTGCACTCATAATATCTACCCAACTTTGAATTTCATGCAATTTAACTTATGTCAAACTCAATAGTCAACCCTAAAGTTCAATATCTTTTCTAATTAAGCCCTTAATTTGCTTTTTAAAATTGCAATTCAACCCCCTATATTGCTATTTCTTCCAATTAAAGCCCAAATTGAATTAAAAAAACTAATGTTTGTAGCAACTAAACCCATTATAAATTCAATTAAACATTGAAGAATCCCAATTGAGTTATTAAACACTCAATTTTGAATTTTTCTTGTTAATAGGGCCTTTATTAGCCAAAATTGAATCATTAATTTTTCAACTTTAGATATTTTGATCCTCCGTAACCAAATTTTTTGGACACCTCAAAATTTTCTCATGTTTTATTTTATTTCTTTTTTTATTTAGAAAATCCAAAAAAATAAGAAAAATTTCAAAACTAAAAAATATATTTTTTTCAAGTTAACTACCATTTTTCAATCAAAATCGAGCCCATTAGGTCAAAACAGGTCAAACCATATCGATCATGATAAAAAAAAAAAAGGTTTCATGCCATTTTAGGACAAAATCATTATTTTATGTTAAAACCAGGTCCAATAGGTTCATGTTGATTGAAAAAAAAAATTGGTGTATGAAATTAATTTTTTGATAATCAAAATTAATTTTTAGTGGTTGAAACAAATTTTTTTCTAATATTTATTTGAGTTTTTAATTTTACTTGTATATATATTTATTATTATATACAATAAAACAAAAATTATTATTGCAGAATTTTTGAAGTAGTTGGACATGTTGAAATTTTCTTTAAGGTAATATGTGTTTCATATTATATCTAGTGTATATCTCCTGCTCACTAGCTATAAAAACTCAAATAATAATAATAATAAGAGAAAGTGAATGATAAAATGATTGTTAAGAGTTATTTATTTATCTATTCATGTTTTAAAAAAAAAACAATTTAAAAATATCAAAAATATTCCAACCATTAGATCAAATCGTAATTAGATCTTAACCTTTAATTTGATCTAATATAAATAAACTTCCACCCTAGAATAAAATGCAAACATATCTCAGCCTTTAAAAAAATTAACCATTGATCCTAGCTTGCCACATCACGTTACATACCAATTATCTAATGCTTCTCATCATTCCTAAGCCAATACCAACCAATTAGGACTATCTAATCAAGTTTTTTATCAAGCCAATCACAGCCTTATGATCAAATTTGAGGTGATCTAATAATCTAAAAGTTCTAGGTGCACTAGATTATCATGCTTGCTTCCACACTTTAACAGATCCCAACACTCTTTCTCCTTTTACCAGCAATTCTCTCTCTCTACATATCTCTTAACTCCAACCAACTTATGACACTAGATCACCACATAAACACTCCCCTTCTCTTTGAGATCAAACCTTTAGTGATTTTTAGCGTTGTTTCTAACTTATCATAGTGGAGAAAGCCAGCGAAATGATTAGTATATAAAAGTATATTTTTATCAAGGTTTTATATCATCATTTTTGCAATTGAAATATCAATAGCTTCTTAATTAGAGCATGTTTTACAATACCATATCTAATATTATAAGATACCTTTAATTTATGGTAAATGTTCATCTTAATGCAGACCTACCATATAAATGAAATGATTGATTGATGAGTTTAAATACTGAAATTGAGAAGATAAAGAGAGGGTTAAACTTATAAAAGAGATGTTGGTGCAATCCAAACTGAAACACTATTCAGTCATTGGGTCATATTTGAAGCTATAGAACTTGGATTTAGGCCTCCTCTATATGGATGAAAAGCTAAGACATATGCCTAAAATATTCAAGATTATCCAAAACTCAATTCTGCCGTTTGGAAGTCTAAATCTGAGCATCAAAAGAGAAGTCAGAATCTATCCTGCAACCTACATACTATTTAGTGTTTAGCCTGTCTCTTGAGTTTTAGAAGTCCAAATGAGCTCAATTATTTTTTTATTGGAAAGCTGAGACAATTTATTAGAACTTTCATGAATTACGTCTGTTCAAATTCTCATATTAGCAATGATGTTTTATTCAGACAAGAAGATAAAAATTATCACTAAGTCAAGATTTGGCCACTCAGTCAATAATTAGTCAACAAATCAATAGTTTTAATTTTGACATATAAAAAGAGGCATTTTCCATGCATTTAGACATATTGGTTTTCAGATCAAGATCATGCTCTTTATTCATTTCTTTATATTTTTGTATTGTTTAAGTTTATTTCACGTTATATTTTCCTTAATCTCTTGTTTATGCTTTTCATTTCCTTTACTATACTTATATTCTTAAGTTATTTAATTATGTTTCTCTTTTTCATTATGTTTAGTTAAGTTTATTATGTCAAGGTGAAAAGGTTATAGTAATAGTGTAACAATAAGTATAGTATAAACTCAACATGGACCTTAATGTTTGATACTAACATGTTTTATATTTGTTATCTTGTTCACTTTTAATGCTTTACTTGTTAAATGATTAATCTATATTTATGTTGTATAACACTTGATACAACAAATACTTGACACTTTCATAGCTTAACCGTATGATATAACCTACACCTGTGCTATGAAAAGAACTTGATTTGTTATTAATGTCGTGGGTGCGAGCCGACACGACATCGTTTGGCAATGGCAGAGGCTGTTGTCGTGCTTCTTGTGTGAGGTGTTATGTGTTGGAAAGGGTTTTGGATTTAATCGTAAAATTATGATTAATGTTTAGGAATCGCCACCTAGGATTATGGTCACTAGGAACCTATGGCCTATGAGAGTCTGAGTAAGGGATTGGTTGTGCAAGGGGAAGACACATCACCTCTAGTGTACCCTACCTAAAGTAAGTTGCATTGTTGTTTAACAGTTTTTTTCTAAGTCGGGTATCTGTTGGTCTTTTCTATGGCTCAAGCAGATTTATCTACGTGAGAGAGTCTTTATCTTATTGGGTAAAATCCTAACCGTTCTAAAGTCTGAATTTTGGCATTGCATTTATTTACATCTTGTATCTTTAATATCTGAGAGTATACTTTATTGTGTAATTTGACACTCATAAATATTAAAGTCTACATCTGGATTATAAAAAAAAAGATTGGAAAAAGATTTTTGATATGTTGGCCAAATCCTAATGGATAGTTATACACCGGTTACAAATATTAAAGTCTACATCTAAATCTTAGGGAGAACTAGAAAAAAGTTTTTTTTAAAGAAAATCGGTATTTTAATACTAGATTTGTATTTTACAATGTAAATATACAACCTGATGTTATGTAAAATTGATAGAAAAAATGTTTAAGAAAATCACAAATGTTTCAAAAGGACTTTTCAAAACTTTTGCAATTTTTTTTTCCAAAGAAAATCGGTATTTTAATATCGGATTTATATTTTACAATGTAAATATACAATCCTATATTATTCAAAATTGGTACAAAAATGTTTGAGAAAATCACAAATTTTTCAAAAGGACTTTTCAATTTTTTTTAATTTTTTAATTTTTAATTTTTTTAATAATATAATATATTATTATAATAAATAAAATAGAAAATAAAAAAATCTACATGGGCTAATCTGGCCCAGCTAATTTGGGCCGAGCTTAGACATAGCAAAGGTTGGGCCGGTCTCGACCTAAAATAGTTGGGCCAGCCTCGGCCCGAAGTGTTTGGGCCGACCTCAGCCCAACACTTTTTATTTATTTCTTTAGGGTCGGGCCGGACCTAGCCCAAAATTTTAGGCTGGGCTAGATACAGCCCGGCCCAACATCCATTGCATGAATAGTCGGCGTGAATTATAATTCACGCCCACTATTCACGCAGTGGCGTGAAGATGAGGGGGAGGAAGAAGAAGAGGAAAGTTACCTGGCGTGAGGGTGGTTCGACTGTGGAAGACGACGTGGTGCAAGCAGTGGCAATGGTGGAGAGCCGCCGAGGTGGCTGCTGTTATGGTTGCAAAGATGAAGAAAAAAGAATCACAGAGAAAGGAGATAGAGGGAGAGGCGGAGCAACCAACATAGATGATGTTTTGGAGGCTACTTGAGGTGGAGGTGACGTCTAGAAGATCAGGAACGGTGGTGGGGGTGGCTGAAAAAAAAAAGAAAGAAGAAAGAAGAAAAAGAGGCGATTGCTGGAAAATTAGGTAGAGAAGGCTGTTTTTTGGCCAACTTTGGGTTCGATTTTCTACTCCCTCAGGTCGTCAACGGAGCCTCTATTTATAGGCGGTGGAAGAGGGCAATCTTGTCTACACAGGGGAATAAATTCCAGCCCTTGATTCCATTAAGAAGGATCCCAACCGTTAGCTCAAAGTAGGCATGTCGCACTGTTGAACTGCAGCTGCAAGCTGCCTGAGGTGGCTTCTTTGAGGCGGTATCACGTCTGTTTATGTGCTAGTGAGCCAGTGAGGACCATACCCAGATATAGAGGGATGTCCATATTAAGTTTACACTATACTTATTCTTACACCATTAGTGTAACCTTTTCACCTTGACATAATAAACTTAGCTAAACATAATAAAAGAAAGAAAAATAAATAAACAAAAAAAGAACATAAATAAGATAAGAGTTAACTAAGTAAAGG
>NW_011500285.1:62393-75737 GCF_000495115.2 Populus euphratica | reverse complement strand
ATCAGACTTGTTATTATAAAACATGCTCTAATTAAGGAGTTATTGATACTTCAAATGCAAAATGATGATATAAAACCTTGATAAAAATATACTTTTAAGTATTAATCACTCTATATGGATAGATAGTTAATACATAGGCCAAAAACTTTTATATGTAGTCCAAGACTCAAAAAGACCGTTTTCAAGTTGAAATCTATTTTGCAGTCTAGATATTATTCAGTATTCAGCCCATATCTTGAGTTCTAGAAGTCCAAATGACCTTATTTTTTGTTGGAAAGCTGAGACAATTTCCTAGAACTTTCATGAAGACAGTTTGTTCAAATTCTAATGTTAGCAATGACATTTTGTTAAAAAAAACAAGAAAAAAAGGATTATCACCAAGTCAAGATGTGGTCACTCACTCATTAATTAGTCATCACACCAAGTTAAGATGTGGTCACCCACTCAATAATTAGTCAACAAATCAACAGCTCTAAATTTTAGCCTATAAAGGAGGCATTTGCCATATATTTAGGTATTTTGGTTTTCAAATTAAGATCATGTTCTTGCTCTCTCTTTATTGTAATGCTTAATTTTTGCTTATATTAATCTCTTATTTCTATTTTTCATTTTCTTTCCTTTACTTAGTTAACTTTTATCTTCTTTATGTTCTTATCTTGTTTATTTATGTTTCTCTTTTTCATTATGTTTAGTTAAATTCATTATGTTAAGGTGAAAAGGGTACACTAATGGTGTAAAAATAAGTATATTATAAACTTAACATGGACCTGAATGTTTGATATTAACATGTTTTGTATTTGTTATCTTATTCACTCTCAATACTTTGCTTGTTAAATGGTTAATCTAGATTTATGTTGTATAACCCTAGGTACAACGAATACTTGGTACTTTTATAGCGCAACCATATGATATAACCGACATCTATACTATGAAAGAAACTTGATTTGTTGTTAGCATAAGTTATAATCATGAATACCTGATAATATTTACAAGTATTAACATTATTCGATTAAGATAACTAATGTAATCATGTTAACAATTTATAATCCGATGAGAAACTCTTTTGTGTGTGGTTTTAGGTTAAGTAATAAAAAGAGTTTATACTATACTTATTTGAAATACCATTAGTGGATCCTCTAACCTTGACAATAATTTTATACTTGTTTAATCATTATATTAATCTTACATCTCAAAGTCTTCATCAACTCATCATCATCATCACCATCATCATTATATAGTTAACCTCCTTATGATTCAGTCCTGGTCTTACCAAGTTATATATTACTTCGACACTCTTACACTTGGGAGGAGACATCAATTTTTGGGTCGTGTCAATGCACAACATAAATGTGTAATGCCATAACTATTATATAATATTTTCTGGATGAAATTCACTTATATGTAATGACAATGATGTTAATTTATTATTGAATGACAAAGGAAGTATTTATTTTATTATTGTGTGATATGAACTTAGGTTATTGTGTTATGTGTGCAACTGTGAATTTAAGTATTTGCAAAATAGATAGATAGGGAATATAGATACAATCTAGCATAAGCCACTACTTTACACCTATGGAAATACTGATAAACTATATACATTATATATGGTTATACTGACGGAAGGTATCCATCGATATATTCTAGTGACTATGAGAACTTTTCCCCTTCTCCTTGATATTAATTACACTATTCATGGTATTCATTCCATACTAGTATACTGACGTAATATGTTTTTTTGACTGTTCACTTTTTTCCCAACAACATTACCGACGAAATGAAAAGTCGTCAATAATATCTGGAGGGTTTTCTAAAATTTTTCACACAATTTAAAAATTCTCATTTGACTTTACAAGTGGAAACACCAATGAATATATTAAAAATATTAATATTTAATTTTTTATCTGCAATTCTGTTGGTAAAAAGCGCCTAAATACCAAGACCATTAAATTTCAATTTAATTTTACAAACAAAATAACTGAAGAAAATATTAAAAATATTAATATTTAATATTCCTTTAGTAATTCTATTAATAATTTTAAATTAAAAGACTAGAATTAGAATATATGAGGCTTTATTTTTTTTCTTTCATCTATATTTTTCTCTTATAAAGTATTTCTCTCTCTTTCTTTGCTAAAATCAAGCATTATCTTCTCTTCTTATCCTTAGGTATGCTGTTTTTATTTTTTCTTATTTTTTTTGGGTATATTAACAATCTCTTTTCTTTTCTTTTCTTTTTTAATTATTAGTCAAAATTAAGCACATCATTAAGGTAAGAAACTTTCATTCCTTTTTCTTCCTTTATTTTTTTTTTCATTTTGCATTTTTTCCTGTCATTATTTTTCTTTAATTTTGTGCTCTTAATAAGTTTATGAATTGATAAATGTGTTGAATTTTAGTTGTTATTGAAATAATTTTTGCATTATTTTGTTGAATTTGAGTTTATTTTTCAAATTTTTGTCCAATTTCAGTTAAATGTGTTGGACTAATTTTAATTATTATTTTGAATTTTTTTAAATTTAGAATATTTTTTTTAAATTTAGAATTAAAAATATTATCGTGTAGAAAATAAAAATTTTCTACGAAATTAAATTATTCTACTGTGTTAGAAGAAATTAAATAAAATCAACTAGTTTGTGACATATATGTTGTGTATTTGCATGTTTAAAATTTTTAGATAGTATCCTATATAGGGGAGATGTTGCCTATTTTTTTAAAAAAATTACGAATCATTTAAAATTTTTTATTAGTTAATTTATGTAAATGCCTAGGGAAAAGTCTATTGCATATCACGAGGATATGGTTGTTGCTAGTTTTTCAAGTAGTTGACGACCATAAGTCATTATGAGCCAACTAAGAACAAGCACTTAAGGCTTGTCGGGTGCGATGCCATAACGTTGAGGGGGGTCCCTTCACAAAGTGATCCATTTACCCACAAGTATAAGACCTAGTGAAAGGATGACCTTTCAATATAATTTGTTTTGCTTTCACAATGACATATTTAATAATCTTTGAAAAAGTAATTTCATTTAATGAATGAAATTTCAAGATTACAAACATTGAGGTTGAGGGAACACTACTGTTGATGGAAATTCCGTTATTTCAATGGAGTTAGGTTTCCTAACATCTTAAATAGAAATATAGGTAAATGCATAGTTTTTAAGGTTCAAGGTTAGAATTAACTGAAATTACTTAAATTTTTCTTTTTTAAATTTTTACTTCAAGGAAGAGAGCTGATAATAATATTGTGAGAAGGGTTTAGGAGAATTACACTATAATTAAGTAAAATTGGATTCAGGATAATTTTTTTATTCCAAATATTAAAATTTTATTTTTTATTTACTAATAGATAATTAATTTGTACTATAAGGTTGCATGATTTTGGTATAAGGTGCAAAAGAAAGCCAAAACATATGCAAAAGAAAGAAAGCTTTTAGGCTAGAATAACATGACTATTTGGAAGGATTTTAGATCGTCGTACATCTTAGAAACTACATGGTTGAAATACATTCAACATGTGACATCCACGCGTTTCACATGATCATCACAGTCTGATGTAGAAAGTTAAAATCAGCATGCTCATAGTTTCGTTACCACGCACAATGACGGCTTTATTCTATTCATTTCGCATATAAAACGGATGGTGGGATTTTTTTTATTACATCCATTTTTTATTAGATGTTTTTGATAATATATTAAACTGATAATATTTTTATCTTGCAGGCTACAGTTCCTGGATGCAAGCTAAACCTGATAAAAGTTTTTGTTGAAACACATAGGCGGAGTGATGAGTGCTAAAAAGGGAAGCAACAATTCGTGGATAGCCAAGCTGAACACTTTATGGTATGTTGGTTTTTAATCATTTTTTCTAAAGTTATTATTTCCTTGAATTGTATGAATTTATTTTTTCTTTCATAGATACATATAATAACCAGTTGAAGAAGAGATAAGAGAATGATCATTTGACCCATTAAGATCTTGATCTAGATTTATGGTTGGAAATAGAATTGTATAGTGGACCCGATAAAAATTTGGTATATAAACTCTTTAACACTATAGTCAAGAACTTATGGATGACCTGTAGTGCTTCGATAGTTGGACGCTCGTAATCAACTTTGAGCACTCAAATCCAGGAGTTCGCGGTGATGTTAGACCAACGAGTAGAGGCACATATGGCCCATCTCAACGAAAAATTTAAATGATTCACTCTTCGATAGTTGGATGCTCGTAATCAACTTTGAGCACTCAAATCCAGGAGTTCGCGGTGATGTTAGACCAACGAGTAGAGGCACATATGTTAAATGATTCACTAATGATTATGAAGAACTCCGTCGATTGGTAATAGAGATGAGATTACATATGAATGATACATGTGCACCCTCTAATTGGCACTACAGCCACAACGACAAACCTCCTCCTCCACCTCCTAAGCCGTCTTTATTTTAGATTTATTGTATTTGAATGTAAAAATATTTAGATTTGTAATAAATATTTGGTTTTAAAATTATTTTAATTATTTTTCTATTCTGTTCAATTTTTTTTTAACAAATACTTTTAAATATTATTGACGAGTTTACCTATAGCCACTGCTATGTTAACTCACCGACAGAATTAAAAATAGTATTCTGTCAACGATATTTTATATTTACCAATAAATATATTGACTAACAAATGAAAACACTGATAACATTACATATGATTTTTCTATTGGTGATATATAAAATTAATCGATGGAGATATAGATAAAATAAAGCGAGTAAATTTTTTGGCACATTTTTATGTAGTAAATCCATCGGTATATTTATTACCAATTGACTCACTGACAGGCCATAAATTACAGGCATGAGTTTTTCCGACGAACTGCTTATATTCATGAGCCATTACGTATTTATATAATGATAGATTGTGAGTATGAATACTAACATAAATTTTTATCGGTAAAACTATTAAATCTAGTAGTATAAATATATAAATTCATCACATGACAAATCAAAATGCAATAATGTTATTTATAGGTATAAAAAAATTATTTTATCATATGTTTTAATCACTAGAAACAAGGAAATACTCGATTAAACATGGAAAACAGAACTGTCAAAACGGATGAAAATAATAATTGAACAATATAAGTGAAAATTAGGATATGTATTTCATTTTTCATCATCCATGAGTTCTTTTTCTCGAGGTTGGTTCAGGGAAAGTTGGTGACATAGCACTCACGAGGGAGGCCATGTGGGAATCGCTTGGAATCTTTGCAATAGTCATAGATCATGTAATTGTCCCGCACCCATTTCATCTGGCCTTTGCGTCCGACATCGAGTTCTTCCCAGATCCATGAGTTGCTGATGGAGTCAGCAAAGCCAGATTTTGATTTACAAGTAGATGCTCCGTAAGACCAAGCACAGGCATTGACGTTGAAGTTCCTAAACGAAGCAACGAAGGGTGCTTTTGTCCAATCTGTCTTAACTCTTCCACCACATGTTGCCCAGTCATCAGCTTCCCATAAACTGGAGTAAATCCTCATTGGTTGGTTCTTAGGGAATGGAACGCCAATGGATTCTAAGTTCTTGAATTCTCTAATTGCAATGCCATCGACTGAAAAACTAAAATGCAAAACACAGAAAGCAAGGGAAAGGATCCTGTAAGAAATAATACCGATTTAAAGAAGGTCTGAGAAATTGTTTGTACTTACATTATGCGTTGTGGATTCCAAAGGATAGAATACGTGTGGAAATCAGCAGTGGGGTCAAACCAAAGATAGAATTGCTGCTCTCTGTTACCTTTGCCTTGGCTGAACACATTAGTGTGAAGAGTGTATGGCTGACCACTTGTATTTCCCAAGAATTCGAAGTCTATCTCATCGTGGTATGGCCCCAGCGAGGATAGCTGCCACAAATAATATAGTAGTTAGTTTGTTAGTCTTTAAAAGATGATTCATTGCTTTGAAGCAAATATATATATATATATATATATGATGTGTGTGTGTGAAAGAAACTCACATAAAATGTTGTGACGGTGCCGGCCGAATTGCCATGGACAAGCTTGAGCTGGATGTCAATCTTACCAAATAAATACTCTTTCTTGGACTGAAACCCTGATCCAGAATTTTTATCAAGAATGAGGCTCAGACTATTGCCATTGTCGTATACCTTACCGTGGTCATGTCCCCAGTTGAAATAAAAATCATTGTAGAAGCTGCCGGCAGAAGCAACCACCAAAAAGTTTACTATCAGAGAGACTAGTAGCCCTGCTTTCATTGTCTTGTGCTGTTCTTATTGCTGTGCAATGGGTAGACTAACTGAGTATGGTTGGAAGAGAGAAGCGCGACTGTGAATTTGATGTGAATACTATTTATATAATGTAGACGAGAAGGCAGGCAACAGAGATTAGGTAATGCAAAAGAGGATATATATATATATATATATATATATATATATATGACATGGGAATCCCACTATTTCTCGTTCAATAATTTTATTTCTAATATTTAATTATTTATTAAAACATTTCTAGAATTGATTATTTTTTTAATTAGATAAGTTTTATTTAAGAAAACAATGATTTAGGTTTTTATTTTTTATTTTTTTAATTTTTAAAGTTTTCTTAAATTTTTATTTGAAAGTTGTGGCCTTTTTGTTGAATTAACAAACGTTTTAGAGTTTTTGGATTTTCCCTGCAACTATGAATGTGTTCTTTATCTAAAGGGTTTTTTAGAGTAAACAAACCTCATTATCTCTATATCAATTACGTAATATGATATTAGAGCAAGGTTGGACTAATTGAGAGACGATGTCAGTAGCAATCACTCTAGCGAAAGAGGTGAAGGAGGATATAAGTCATGTAAGGTCTAAACCAGTGTTAAAATATCAAGAGTGGAAACTTTATCATCATTCTGAGTGACTCGATAAGAGTTTTACAAGGATTCATGGAGATCCTAATGTTTTGTTATAGATTTTATGCACTCTCCTAGAAGCACAACTTCCCAATCAAAATTAAGAGACTAAGATGCTTACATAAGAGGAAAAAAAGTATAAGCAAAAGAGCAAGAGTTTAGGATAGTCACTACCAGAATTTTGTAATTTATGGACAGAATATTCTTTCAGTAGTTAGACTTTTTAATCTGTTAGCACGAATTACAAATGGTTATTGTTTGTTGAAAAACTTATTGCCAATGATTTCTTTTCTAGATAAAATTGATAAATAAAAATAAAAATATTAACAGAATATTTCTAATAGTAAATTGCATTGAATTTTACTAATAAAAATATCCTTTTGGTGTATACTGAGAGAATTACAGTAAAAAAAAATTAAATTATTAATTATTGCTCTTTACAATTGAAATCACCAACGGATTGAAAGTCATTGGTGTTATTTGGCGGGATTCTAAAAATTTTTCATTAAATTGAATATTTAAATTAAATATTATAGATGGAATCATCAATGAATTGAAAAGTTATCAGTGATATTTGACAGTTTCTAAAATTGTTTTATTAAATTGAAAATTAAAAATATTAAATATTACAAACAAAATCACTAATGGAATGGTTAAAAATATTAATATTTAATTATTTGTTGGTAAAATATCCCAATAAGAAGAGTAGAATCCCTTATTTCACAATAGACAAGCCTCATTTTCTTCCTTTCTTCTTCTTCTTCTTCTTCTTCTTCCCCTTATATAAAAAACATTAACATCTTAGATTTTTTTTTAATTAACAAACTTTATGATTTTTTTTTCTCTTTTTAACTTCAACTGCAACTACATTAAGGTAAGATTTTTTTTTTTTTTGTGTTTTCTTCATTATCTTTGTTATTATTTTTTGTTTTTAATAATTGTATGAATGTTGTTGTAGGATTTGTTTTCATATGATATCAATTTTTAGTTGATTTATTTATAGAATTTTTAAATTTTTAGCAATCTCAACTTCATATTTTTCATATGAAATTATTTTTAGTTGATTTATTTATTTGTTGTTGTTCTTGTTTATTTTTTGTGCTATTTATTTGTTTTAAATTTGTTTGAGTGGATTTTCTTCTCCTTTTCTTCCAAGCAACTCAATTCTGAATATTATGGAGTGTTGATTTATATTAATTTAATTATTTACTAGTTTTGTTAAATAGATTTTTTTAAAATTATTTTTAAATAATTACCGACCAAATTGTATATGATATTTTTGTTGGTTATATGCAAAGCTCCTTAAGGAAAATACCAATGAAATGAAGCACGTAATTTCTTTAACGTGTTTTTCTCATCAGTAAATTGACACAAACAAAAAATTAATATTTTATTCCTAGTATAGGAGTGTCGAATCAATAAATAACCCAGCAAGATCGATGTCGAACAATTAGAAGGTTAACTCTATAATAATGATGATGATGAATTAAAGAGCACTTTGAGATGTAAGATAAAAAAAAATATTAAATAATGATAAAAATAAATGTCAAGGTTAGAGGATCCATTAATGGTATTAAAAATAAATATAATATAAACTATTTTTATTACTCAACTGGAAACCACACACAAAAAAGGTTCCAATAGAATGATTTTTCATTAATAGCTTATTATAAATTGTTAACATGATCATATTGATTATCTTATTTAACACCAAAGTTTTAAATATTATCAGGAATTCATGATGCTAACTTATGTTAATGACATGATCAAAAGATTGATGTCTTCTCCCAAATATAAGAGTGTCGAAGTAATAAATAACTCGACAAGACCAGGGTTGAATCACAAGGAGGCTATCTGTATAATAATAATAATAATAATGATAATGATGATGATGATGATGATGATAATGATGATGATGATGAGTTAAAGAGGACTTTGAGATGTAAGATTAATGTAAAGATTAAATAAGGATCAAATAATTATCAAGGTTAGAGAATTCACTAATGGTATTTCAAACAAGTATATTATAAACTCTTTTTATTACTCAACCTAAAACCACACACAAAGAAGGTTCCAATTAGATTAAAAATTGTTAACATGATTACATTTAACTTTTTTGAATAATGCTAATACTTGTAAATGTTGTTAAGTATTCATGATTATAAATTATGTTAACAACAAATCAAGTTTCTTTTATGACATAAGTGTTAGTTATTTTATACAATTGGGCTATAAAAGTGTCAAATATTTATTGTAACAAGGGTTATATAAAATAAATCTAGATTAACCATTTAACAAGCAAAGTATTAAGAGTGAATAAGATAACAAATACAAAACATGTTAGTATCAAACATTAATGTCCATATTGAGTTTATAATGTACTTATTCTTGCACCATTAGTGTACCATTTTCACCTTGACATAATAAACTTAACTAAACATAATAAAAGAGAGAAATATAAATAAATAAGACAAAAGTTAACTAAGTAAAAGAAAGAAAATAAAAAGCAAAAACAAGATATTAATATAATCAAAACTTAAGCATTACAATAAAGAGAGAGTAAGAGCATGTTCTTGATCTAAAAACCAAGATGCCTACATGCATGAAAAATACCTCCTTTTATAGGTCAAAATTTGAAAGTATTGATTTGTTGACTAATTATTGAGTAGGTGGCTATATCTTGACTTAGTGATAATCTTTATCTTCTTATCTAAACAAAATGTCACTACTAATATCAGAATTTGAACAAACTGTCTTCATGAAAGTTTTAGGAAATTATCTTAGCTTTCCAAAAAAATTTAATGAGGTCATTTAGACTTCTAGAAGTTAATATATAGGCTAAACACTAAACAATATATGGGTTGTAGGACAGATTCAGACTTCTCCATTGTTGCGATAATTTGAACTTGAAAACGGCCTTTTTGAATCTTAGGCTTCCATGAAAGTTGTAGGCCTATGTCTTAACTTTCATCCATGTAGATATTGTTCTACAGCTCCAGTTATGATCCAATGACCAAACAGAGTTCCAGTTTGGACTAAACCAACATCTCTTTTCTAAGCTCGACCCTCTTCTTATCTTCTAAATTTCAGAAGTTAAACTCATCAATTAATCCTTTCATTTATATGATATGTCTATCTTTAAGATGAACATTTGCTATAAATAAAAGGTATCTTATAATATTAGATATGATATTATAAAAAATGCTCTAGTTAAGGAGTTATTGATGTTTTAAGTGCAAAATAATTATATAAAACCTTAATAAAAATATACTTTTAAGTATTAAACACCCCCCCAACCAGCTTATTACTAGTCCATAGTAATCAAAGCATTAAAATAGAAAAATAATTTGCAAGTTCCACAAAGTAAGATATTCATCATTCAATTTCCATTAATATATCCAAGCAAACAAAATCTTATTAAATTTATATATCTGCTTTATACTTTTTAAACAAAATATTAATAAACCTTCTTTTTATGTGCTTAATGTATGAAAATAGAGATGATGAGGCTTTTATTAGAAGAAAACAATATTATATTCTAATGTTTTTCTAAGGTTAACTTTCTTGGGTTAAGATTATTTTTTTTCTTTTTTTTCTTTTCTTTTATATATATATATTATAATGCATCTTTAACACATGTAACAAGCTTTCGACTAATAACTCACAGACCAGTTGCTTTTAGGGCATTAGGTGTTGAGACACTCCTACGAGCTTAATAACTTAGGTTGTAGATAGCGATATGTAAATAGTGCAATGTTTGATTTCCTTAAGCTTTTAACCTTAACTCATGTAACAAGCTTTAGGCCAATAACTTCTAGGTCAGTTGACTTTAGGGTATTAAGTGTTAAAACACCCCTTCAAGCTTAATTGCTTAGGTTAGGGAGACTATAAAACTAAACTTATTTATGTTTTTATTTATTTATTTATTTAATTACATGTATTATCATTTTTTTTTCAAATTACATACTATTTCTTTTCCTTATTTGTTACCTTTAACAAAAGAACATAAATAATGTAATAATTCAATATGCAACTCACAATCATATGTTAAAGTGTGTGCGTGAAAATAAAGATTTAAGAATACTTGTTAAATAAATATATGAGCAATATCAATTGATAATAATGTAAGAGATTGTAAACCTGAATATTTCAAAAAGTATTCTGATAGACCTTGTTAAAAATGTTTACTAAGATGTGTCTCAAGAGTCACTTTAATAAAAGAACTCCTTTACTCTGTTATCCTAGTAACAACAATTGTGTCAATTAGTTTTATTAAAAACAAAAGCAGTTAGTTAGTTTATATTTTTTAACTACTACCCGCCCCCAATTAAAAATGAGAAACTATTCTCAATGTTCTAAGGTGGAGAGATAGAGTATAGAAGATATCACCTGAAACAACGAACACTGATAAACCTAAAACACACTTAAACAAATATAAGAAATAATAAAATAAAATAATATGCTATTAATAAAACCAAAAGACATAAATTTTCACAAACAAAGGCTCAAATCCAATCTAAACTTTTTATGGCTTTCTTTAATTGATCAATTTATGCGACTCATAAAGGGATCAATTACAAGAATGAAAGATTGTAGTTGATCGATCAATTGTTCAATAGTAGTAGCAGAGATTATAATTTATTTTGCTAAAGATGTTAAAAATTCAAATTCCATAACTTGATCAATAAAAGATAACAAATTATCAAAAAAATCATTAACATTTAACAAACCTATAGGTTTATAGTGAATGTGCAGCTGAGCCTAAGAGGAAATATAAAAGATGTCTTTGAATATGTCTAGACCATCTAGTAAGGCAATGAAGGCGTCGGCATGGTTAAACATTGCATTCAATCGATCAGACATTGTGGAGACCTGTAGTTCCTCTCCAATTAGTTTTCCAATGATGTCCCTTTTTACTAATTTTAATAAAGCTTTAGGGATGACCCTTAAAACTTGATTGCCTCCTAAAAATACAGATATTGACATACCCTTCATTAACCCAATGTTGCCTCCCTCATACACTAAATAAATCTTTCTCTCAACTAGAACTTGTCCAAGATGATTTGCTGATTCTAAAAACTTCATTTCTTTTCCAAGATTGGATCCACCGAAAACACAAATATTTCTTATGTGATGACTTGAGAAACCTGCCATTCTTACACACTTCTATATCTGTTGAATGTATGGATTGAGTAGAAATTAATGGAATGAAGTGAAGATTTTATAAATGAGAAATTGAAAATATAATCATACCACCTATATGTAGGTCATCTAATGTCTCACTCCTTTTATTTATTTATTTGTTTGAAAAAACATGTGTATGTACTGGTAGTTGTGATTATGGCTCACATCTGTCGTTGGTTTTGCGTCTAAGAATGGATTAAACGCCCTTTATGGGTCAGAGATAGGCTTCCCATCTAGTTTTTTAAAAAACTAGTAAACAAGGACTTTTATAGTCAGATTCCCAAGACTAAGTCAATCATGTTCTTTATGGAATTATAGTCATAAATCATGAATTGCATGATGTATATCTCCACTAAGATGCATCTCAAGAGTTAATAAAAGATTATCTAAAGACTCCATACTCAATCCTTCCTTAATAAATTGTATTTTGTCTTCACGGTTTATAGATATCATTCCTAAAGAATGACATGTTGCATTACAAGTCTATCTGGCGCATCTGTGATAGACTTTCAATCGTTTGCATGGCATTTCTTTACAAAAATGCTTTTACCTGTTCTAGGCACAATGACATGTTGCATTACAAGTCTATCTGGCGCATCTGTGATAGACTTTCAATCGTTTGCATGGCATTTCTTTACAAAAATGCTTTTACCTGTTCTAGGCACATATGAAATGAAAGAATTGAAGGACTCACCTACTAATCAGACCTTTGCTTCAATCATCTAGCGAATATCTTTAGGAATTTCATGCTTCGTTAACAACCTCAATCTTGCATATTTAGCACGATGAATTTTTGTAATCGCATTCTAAGGCAGAATAGGAAAATACTTTTTTAATTTTTCAAGAGTGGTGTCCATTTTTAAATGAGAATTGGAGAAGAGATTTAAAGAAGGGAGAAAAAGCAAAGAATTCCATAAATATATATACAAATATAAGTTATTATAGGAAACTAAAAAAAACCGAATTAAGTCATGGATTACTGTTATCCGCCATTTGACCGGGGCGAGAGAGACTAGCAAAACAAAAGTTACACCAAAATAAAACACAAAACAGTGTGAGAAAAATAAAAAATAATTTTTATATACAGGATAACTCAATTCAATATAGTCATTTTCAACTAAAATTGAGTTATAAGTCATGAAATGCATAATGCATATTGTCACTAGGACATATCTTAAAAATTAATAGAAGATGATGACATGACTAAAAGATTGATGTCTTCTCCCAAATACAGGAGTGTCGAAGTAATAAATAACTCGGCAAGACCG
>NW_011500285.1:53586-61766 GCF_000495115.2 Populus euphratica | reverse complement strand
TTATCTTTTCTTGTCTGCCCAAAACATCATTGATAATGTCAAAATTGGAGTTAAATGAAAACATGATAGTTGTAGAAAATTGTCTCAGCTTTCTTGTATAAAAAATTCAGGTCATTTGGACTTCTAGAACTCCAGCTATGCGTCAAACACTGAATAGTGCTCAGCCTGGAAGACAGATTCAGACTTCCTTGTTGTTGCTCTAGAAGACAAATTCAGACTTTTTTGTTGTTGCTACAATTTGAACTTGAAAACGACCTTTTTAAGTCTTGGGCTCCTATGAAAGTTGTAGGCCTATGTCTTACCTTTCCATCCATATAAAGTAGACCTAAATCTAAGATCTACAGCTCCAAATATATGACCCAATTACCGAGCAGTGTTCTGGTTTGGATTGTACTGACATCTCTTTTCTAAGTTTGGCCATCTCTTTATCCTTTCAATTTCAGTTCTTAAATTCATCAATCAATCCTTTCATTTATATGATAGGCCTATATTTAAAATGAACATTTACCATAAATTAAAGGTATCTTATTTTATTAGATATATTATTATAAAACATGCTTTAGTTAAGGAGTTATTGATACTTCAAGTGCAAAATGATGACATAAAACCTTGATAAAAAATACCCTTTTAAGTACTAATCAGATGACCTAAAGAATCTTTATGTTTTGAAATAAATCCTAACTTTTGATAATTTTCAAAACATTTATAGAACACATATGTATCTTTGAACATGGTGAGGCAAGAGAATCCATATTATAAGATTTTTGCAATCATTTTTTTTTATGAGAAATGACTCCCACATGCCTTGGAATGACAAAGTTTAATGACACTACTTACCTTATTGTTTGAAATACATCTTTGAAATATTTGAATAAGTAAGTGTCATCCCAATACAAGTTCTTCATTTTATTCAAAAAGTTTCCTTTGTTTTTGGTACTCTAGTGAGCTAGCAAAAATTCTGAAGCAAGAAAATTAATATTTTTAGCAAACCAAGACATTAAACTAAGAGAAAGTAAGGATTCTTTAGGAAAGTAATCATTGATTAGTGTGATATCGGATCTCAAATCTGTTGTCACTCTTGACAAAAGATCCGCATCAACATTTTCGGTGCTTTTTTCTTCTGTGATTTTTTCCTTAGAATAAATTATTTACAAATCTTCAAATTCATCCAAGTCAATTTTACTCAAAGTAGACTCATGTTGATCATGAACTAATTCTTCAACAAAATCTACTTCGTGTAAATCATTATCATCTCTAAATTGCTTGTAAATGTTGAAAATTTTCATCTCTAATGTCATGTTTCTAAATGATTAATTCTTCAATCCATTCCTACAATTAATCAATGCATTAGAAGTTGTAAGAAACGGACGTCCTAAAATAACAGGAATTGGATTACATGTTTCAACAAGTTGTTTATCAAAGACAACAAAATCTATTGGGTAAATGAATTTATCAACTTTTACTAACACATCTTCAACTATTCCTCTAGGTACTTTTACAGATCTATTGACAAGTAAAAAAGTTACTAAAGTTGGTTTTAATTTACCTAGATTGTGACTTTGATAAACTGAATTTGAAAGTAAATCCATACTAGCTTTAAAATCAAGTAAAGCTCTTTTAATTTTATGTTTTCCAATAAAGCAAGAAATTATAGAACCAGGGTCTTTATATTTCAAAGCATTGTTGTTTTGAAGAATAACACTTACTTGTTTGGCTAAAAAAGCTTCCTTTCCACATTCATTTTTCTCTTCATAGTGCACAGATCTTTAAAAAATTTAGCATAAGAAGGTACATTTTTAATAGCATTCACTAAAGGTATATTGATCCTTACCTATTCGAAAGTTTTAAAGATTTCAGAGTTATGATTGACTTTTCTTTGTTTGGTCATGACATGAGGAAATAGAAGTACCAACGGGGAATCAATCTTTTCTTTGCAATGTTTAGATTCAACCTATTCCTTACCTTTAAAGATTAACTCATCATCTTTCTCGTAAGGTTAAAAAGTAGGTTTTTCAACAACCTTACTAATGGGAAGAGTGATGATTGATTTGACTTGATCCATATGTTAGCTTCTAGAACTACTTGTATTTGAATTATATTGTCCTTTAGGATTTGGTTGTGGTTGAGATGGGAACTTACCTTTCTCTTTAAAACTGAAAGTAGATGTGAATTTTGCAAAAGTATCTTTAAACTTTATCATGGTTTTAGCAAGTTGAGTGTTGATTATCTCTTACTTTTTCATGAATACATGTAGTGTTTCCTCAAGATTTCTTTTAAGAGGTGGAGTATAAAGAGGTGCATATCAATGAGAATTTTAAAAATTATGGTGTGCTTAAAACGATGGCTATGAAGTTTGTGCATTAATATTATCACTCATCCAATTGAAATTTGGGTGATTTCTCCAACCAATATTATATGTTTTTGAGTATGGGTTATGATTGAGTCTTTAGAAACTATTTAAAGCATGGGCTTATTCATATAGCCGTTCCTTGAAAGAAGACAAAGTTGGACCGTCATTGGTTGAGTGTTTATTTGTTTCATAAATTTGACACACAACGTCTTGAACAAATTTTAATTGATCACTCTTTCTCAATTTGAATGCCTTGACTTTTCTAGCTAAAGATGCAAACTTGGCTTGGAGGTCATAATCTTCCCTAAGGCTGTATATTCCTCCACTAGATGTATGAGGTTGAGTTTTACGTGGTGCCTCATAATTGCTTGTAGTGTCCTAATTTTAAGCATTTTCAGCTAGTTTAGGAATTCCATTACTTCATTAGGGTCTTTATCTTCAAAAGTTTCATTGCACATTAATTCCATAATTTGTCTATCTTTAGGTGTTAACCATTTATAAAAAGATGAAACCAATCTCCATATTTCAAAACTATGATAAGGGCAACGACACCAAAAACTTAATATGATCAAAGAGTTTGGTGTGTTCTTTCAAATGTAAGAGTGTCAAAGTAATAAATAACTCAGCAAGACCGAGGTCAAACCATAGGGAGGTTAACTATAATAATAATAATAATAATAATAATAATAATAATAAGTTAAAAAGAATTTTGAGATGTGAGATTAATGTGAGAATTAAACAATTATAAAAATAAATGTCAAGGTTAGATGATCCACTAATGTTATTTCAAATAAGTATAATACAAACTCTTGTTATTATTTAACTGGAAAGTACACACAAAGAAGATTCCAATCAGATTATAAATTGTTAACATGATTACATTAGTATAGCAAAGAAAATGAAAGACAAAAATAAAAGAGTAATAAAAGCAAAATTTAAGCATTATAAAAATATAAAGAAAAAGAGTAAAAGCAATATCTTGATCTGAAACCCAAGATTCCTAAATGCAAGGCAAATGTCTCCTTTTATAGGCAAGTAATAAATAACCTGGCAAGACCGGGGTCGAACCACAGGGAGGTTAATTATATAAATTATAGATGAAAATAATACAACAACAATAACAACAACAACAATAATAATAGTAGTAATAGTAGTAATACTAATAATAACAATAATAGTAAAGAAAAAGAATGAGAAGAAGATGAGAAGTTTGAGATGGAATTTTAATGTAAGGATTAAACAATGATAATAACAAATGTCAAGGTTAGAGGTTCCACTAATGATATGTCAAACAAGTATAGTATAAACTCTTATTATTCAATTGGAAACCACACACAAAGGAGGTTCCAATCAGATTATATATTGTTAACATGATTACATTAGTCATCTTATTCAATTAATGCTAATACTTGTAAATCTCGTCAAGCATTCATGATTATAACTTATGTTAACAACAAATCAAGTTCCTTTCATAGCTCAGGTGTCGGTTATACCATACATTATGGGCTATGAAAGTGCCAAGCATTTGTTGTACCAAGTGTTATACAACATAAATCAAGATTAGTCATTTAACAAGCAAAGTATTAAAGAGTGAACAAGATAGCAAATATAAAACATGTTAGTATCAAACATTAAAGTCCATATTAAGTTTACATTATACTTATTCTTACACCATTAGTGTAACCTTTTCACCTTGACATAATTAACTTAGCTAGACATAATGAAAGAAAGCAAAATAGATAAACAAAATAAGAACATAAAAGTTAACTAAGTAAAGGAAAGGAAATGAAAGGCATAAACTTAATATTAATGAAAACAAAGCATAAAAAATACAAAGAGAGAAAGGAAGAGCATGATCTTGATCTGAACACCAAGATGCCTAAATGCATGGCAAATGCCTCCTTTTATAGGCCAAAAATGGGAACTATTGATTTGATGACTAATTGATAAGTGGGTGACCAACTTTTGACTTGGTGACAATCCTTATCTTCTCTTGTCTGCCCAAAACGTCATTGATAACGTCAAAACTGGAGCCAGTTGCAAACATGAAAGTTGTAGGCAATTGTCTCAGCTTTCTTGTGTAAAACATTCAGCTCATTTGGACTTCTAGAACTCCAGATATGGCCAAAATACCGAACAGTGCTCGGGCTGGAAGACAGATTCGGGCTTCTTTGTTGTTGCTACTATTTGGACTTGATAATGGCCTTTTTAGATCTTGGGCTCCATATGAAAGTTGTAGGCCTATGTCTTACCTTTCCATCCATATAAATGGGACCTAAATCTGAGATATATAGCTCCAGATATGACCCATTTACCGAACAGTGTTCCGGTTTGGATTGCACCGACATCTCTTTTCTAAGTTTGGCCATCTCTTTATCCTTTCAATTTCAGTTCTTAAATTCATCAATCAATCCTTTTATTTATGTGATAGGCCTCAATTTAAAATGAACATTTACCTTAAATTAAAGGTATCTTATATTATTAGATATGTTATTATAAAACATGCTTTAGTTAAGGAGTTATTGATACTTCAAGTGCAAAATGATGATATAAAACCTTGATAAAAATGCTCTTTTATGTACTACTCAGTAATAAAAGAAAAATTTAAGCATTATAAAAATATAAAGAAAACTATTAAGAGCAATATGTTGATCTGAAAACCAAGATGCGTAAATGCATGACAAATGTATCCCTTTATAGGCCAAAATTCAGAACTATTGATTTTGCTAACTAATTATTGAATGGGTGGCCACATCTTGACTTGGTAACAATTATTTATTGTTTGAACAAAATATTATTGTTAACATCAGAATTTGAATAGATAGTCTTATCTTTCCAACAAAACAAGAATGGGGTCATATGGACTTTTAGAACTTGAGATATGAGCTGAATACTAAATGGTGTCTAGGCTGCATGACAGATTCTGACTTATCTGTTGTTGCTAAAATTTAAACTTGAAAACGGTCCTTTTGAATTTTATACTCTTTATGAAAGTTTTAGACCTATATCATAGCTTTCTATCCATATAAATCAAACCTAAAACTAAGTTCTACAGCTCCAGTTATGATCCAATAAACAAATTGTGTTTTAATTTGAATTTAACCAGCATCTCTTTTCTAATCTTAGCCCTCTCTTTGTCTTCTCAATTTCAGTAGTTAAACTCATCAATCAATCCTTTGATTTATGTGATAGGCTAGCATTTAAAATGAATATTTACCATAAATTAAAAGTATCTTATATTATCAGATTTGTTATTATAAAACATGCTCTAGTTAAGGAGTTATTGATACTTCAAGTGCAGAATGATGATATAAAATCTTGATAAAAATGCATTTTTAAGTACTAATCATTAAGCACATGACATGACACCAATCACATGATATGATAGATGGAGTGATGGTGCACATTTCTGATGGTGAAGTCTGAAAACATTTTTACAACGTGCAATCTTAGTTTTCAATAGAATCAAAGAACATATGTATTTAATCCATTCAAGTCATTTGCTGCTCTTTCTTATTGGCCGGTGATACTTATAGTTTACAACTTGCCATCGGGAATGTGTATGAGGCCAAAGTTCATGTTTTTATTTGCAATCATGCCCTGTCCTAATATTCTAGGTCTGAATATAAATATTTGTCTTCGACCTTGATTAATGACTTGATGTAGTAGTGGTTATTTGAAGCTTTGACTTTTGATGTATCAAGGAAACAAAATTTTCCAATAAAGTTAACTTTAATATGGATTTTCAATGATATTTCTATTTATGAAATGGTTTCTGGTTGAAACATGCATGGAAACCTAGCATGTCTATATTGTATTGAAAATAACAAAGCATTTACATTAACAAACAATGGTAAAACATATTTTTACTGCCACTAGTGGTTTTTGCCAATGGATCACAAGTACAAAAAGAGTAAAAATGATTTCTTTTTTTTTACTATCATCAATGGTTCTTGCCAACTTATTAGTACATAAAAGTGCATTTTTATCAAGGTTTTATATCATTATTTTGCACTTGAAGTATGAATAACTCCTTAACTAAAGCATGTTTTATAATAACATATCTAATAATATAAATGTTTTATAATAACATACCTAATAATATAAGATACCTTTAATTTTTGGTATATATTCATTTTAAATGCATGGCTATCACATAAATAAAATGATTGATTGATAAATTTAAGTACTAAAATTAAAAGGATAAATAGATGACCAAACCTAAAAAGAGATGCTGGTGCAATCCAAACTAGAACACTGTTCTGTAATTAGGTCATATCTGGAGCTGTAATTCTCGAAATTAGGTCTACTTTATATGGATGGAAAGGTAACACATAAGCCTACAACTTTCATATGGAGCTCAAGATTTAAAAAGATCATTTTAAAGTCCAAATTATAGCCACAGTAAAGAAATCTGAATCTATCCTTCAACTCGAGCGCTGTTCAGTGTTTGGCCCATATCTAGAGTTCTAGAAGTCCAAATGACCTCAATTATTTACCCTAGAAAGGTGAGACAATTTCCTATAACTTTCATGTTTCAAGTAGTTCCAATTCTGATATTATCAATGATGTTTTGGGCAGGCCTATCACATAAATCAAAGGATTGATTAATGAGTTTAGCTACTGAAATTGAGAAGACAAAAAGAGGTGAAGCTTAGAAAAGAGATGTTAATTCAATTCAAACTAAAATATTGTTAAATCATTGGGTCATATATGAAACTGTAGATCTTGGATTTCAATTTGGTTTATATGACTAAAAAGCTAAGATATAGGTCTAAAATATTCATTGGAATACAAAACTCAATTTTGTTGTTTAGAAGTCCAAACTTAGCAATAATAGAGAAGTCAGAATCTGTCTTATAGCCCAGACATTATTTAGTGTTTAGCCCATATCTCGAGTTCTAAAAGTTCCAATGACCTCAAATTTTCTTTTGTTGGAAAGCTGAGTTAATTTTCTAGAACTTTCACGAATCAAGTTTGTTCAAATTCTGATGTTAGCAATAACGTTTTGTTTAGACAAGAATATAAGGATTGTCATCCCCAAGTCAAGATGTGGCTATCTCCTCAATAATTAGTCAGCAAATTAATAGTTTTTAATTTTGGCTTATAAAAGGAGGCATTTTCTAAGCATTCAGACATTTTGGTTTTTAGATCAAGATCATGCTCTTTATTTCTTTCTTTATACTTTTGTAATACTTAAGTTTTACTTTCATTAATATCTTATTTATCCCTTTTATTTTCTTTCCTTTACTTAGTTAACTTATATTTTATTTATGTTTTAATCTTGTTTATTTATGTTTCCCTCTTTGATTATGTTTAGTTAAGTTTATTATATCAAGATAAAAAAGTTACACTAATGGTGGGTGAAAATGTTATACTAATGGTGTAAGAATAAGTATAATATAAACTCAACATAGACCTTAATATTTAATACTAACATATTTTATATTTGTTATCTTATTTACTCTTAATACTTTGCTTATTAAATGTTTAATCTAGATTTATATTTTATAACACTTGGTATAACAAATACTTGACACTTTCATAGCCCAATCGTATGGTATAACTGGCATCTATGCTATGAAAGGAACTTGATTTGTTGTTAATATAAATTATAATCATGAATACCTGACAATATTTACAAGTATTAACATTATTCGAATAAGATAACTAATGTAATCATGTTAACAATTTATAATCCAATTGGAACCTTTTTTGTGTGTGGTTTCCAATTGAGTAATAACAAGATTTTATTCTATACTTGTTTGAAAAACCATTAATGGATCATCTAATCTTGATATTTATTTTTATATCATTGTTTAATCCTTAG
>NW_011500285.1:52504-53467 GCF_000495115.2 Populus euphratica | reverse complement strand
CCTGGTCTTGCCAGGTTATTTATTACATCGACACTCCTGCACTTGGAAGAAGTTCAATCTTTTAGTCGTGTCAAGCATCTACCCATACATTTACCATTTGGGGTAAAAGTTGGAAGTGCAGTCCAATATTGATGGATGTATCCATTCAAGAGGTTAGATATTATACATGTATCATAATTAAAGTTTTTTTTCATCTATCTTTGCATAATTCAAAATATTCATTTAATTTCATGCATGTACTTCTACAACCTTAAGAGAAAAGTAAAAAAAAAAATAGTTCACATGTTGAGGCTTTATATGCAAATGCCTATATTGTTAAAGAAATCTTCATATTTATCTTGTATTATTTTGAGCCTTAATTGAGAAAAATAATCAATCACGTTCCAAGGCATGATGATGCCTTGAACTGGAAACATATCAATAATCTTCCATCCTAGATGACCAGTACTAACACGATCAAAAGATTGATGATGATGATAGGAAAATGCATTTAACTGGAAACATATCAATAATCTCCCATCTTAAACGACCAGTACTAACACAACCAGAAGATTGATGTCTTTTTCCAAGTGTAGGAGTGTCGAAGTAATAAATAATCCTGTAAGACCAAGGTCAAACTACAGGGAGGTTAATTGTATAAACAAAAATAATATAACAACAAAAACTATAATAATGGTAATAATACTAATAATAGTAATAGTAATAAAATAATAGTAGTAATAATAGTAGTAGTACTAATAATAATAATAATAATAAAGAAGAAGAAGTTGATGAGAAGTTTGAGATGAAAGATTAATATGAAGATCAAATAATAACAACAACAAATATCAGGGTTAAAGGATCAACTAATGGTATTTCAAACAAGTATAGTATAAATTCTTAATACTTAAATAGAAACCACACACAAAGAAGATTCCGATCAGATTATAAGTTGTTAATATGATTACATTAGTTATTTTATTC
>NW_011500285.1:33398-52104 GCF_000495115.2 Populus euphratica | reverse complement strand
GACTTCTTCATTGTTGCTACAATTTGGACTTAAAAACGACCTTTTTAAAACCAGACTTCAATTGAAAGTTGTAAACCTATGTCTTACCTTTCTATTTATATAAAGTAGACCTAAATTCGAGATCTCTAGCTCTAGATATGACTCAATTACCAAATAGTGTTCAAGTTTAAATTATACCATCATCACTTTTCTAAGTTTGGCCATCTCTTTGTCCTTTCAATTTCAATACTTAAACTCATTAATCAATCCTTTTATTTATGTGATAGGCCTGCATTTAAGATGAACATTTACTATAAATTAAAAGTATCTTATATTATTAGATATGTTATTATAAAATATGCTTTAGTTAAGGAGTTATTGATACTTCAAGTGCAAAATGATGATATAAAACCTTGATAAAAATGCACTTTTAAGTACTAATCACGTACCAAAAAATGTTGTCTCTTTCTATCTCTCTCTTTCTCTCTTTTCTTCTTCACTCTTATTTTTATTCACAACCCAAGCCGAAATCAAGCATCTTCTTTTCTTCTTATCCTAAGGTACATTATCTTTTTATATTTTTCTCTTTCATAGTGGGATCTATTTACCCACAAGAACGAGGCCTAGTGGTAGGACGAGGCCTAGTGGAATACACTTTATGGTATGTTGGTTTTTAACTATTTTTTTCTTAAGTTATTTTTTGCTTGAATTTGATGAATTATTTTTTTTCTTTCTAGGATATATATAATAGTCAATTGAAGGAGAGATACAAGGATGATCATTTGACCCATCAAGACCTTGATCTAAATTTATGGTTGGAGGTAGAATCATCTAGTGGACTTGATAGAAATCAGATGTACGGCCTCTCTAAGACTACAGTCATAAACTTGTGGATGGTTCGTAGTGCTTCAACCATTAGATGCTTGCAATCAACTCTTAGCATTCAAACTCCAGAGTTCGCGATGATGTTAGACTAATGAGTATAGGCTCAAATGGCCCATCTTAATGAAAAATATGAATGACTGACTAATGATTATGAAGAATTCTATTGATTGGTAGTGGAGATGAGATCACAAATAGGTGGTATATGTCCATCTTCTAACTTGCACCATGGTATTGAAGATGATCAACTTCCTCCTCCTCCTCTAGCATCATCTCTATTTTAGATTTATTGTATTTAAACATATAAATATTTAAATTTGTAATAAATATTTGATTTTTTATATCATTTTAATTATTTTTCTACTTTTATTCAATAATTTTTTAAAAAATATATTTTTAAAATATTATTGACGGGGTTACCAACGGAACAACGCCGCTAGTATATTTTAAAGACAGTTGAAATAGAATTAATATAAATGCTACTGCTATTAGTATTATGTTGGTGATATGTTATATTTATAGATGGATATACTGACAGATAAATAAATGTTCATTTAAATATTGTTGACAGTAATATACGTATTGATATACTATGAGTATCAATACCAACATAAATTTCTGTCAGCAAAACTATTAAATCTAGTAATGTAAATGTATAAGCTCATAAACATCACACGACAAATTTAACTGTAATAATGTTATTTATATATAAAAAAAATTATGTGATCATATGTTTTGATCAACGGGAACAAGGAAATACTTAAATAAACATGGAAAACAGAATTGTCAAAACCGATTAAAATAATAATTGAACAATATAATTGACAATTAGGATATGTATTTCATTTTTCATCATCCATGAGTTCTTTTTCTCGAGGTTGGTTCAGGGAAAGTTGGTGACATAGCACTCACGAGGGAGGCCATGTGGGAATCGCTTGGAATCTTTGCAATAGTCATAGATCATGTAATTGTCCCGCACCCATTTCATCTGGCCTTTGCGTCCGACATCGAGTTCTTCCCAGATCCATGAGTTGCTGATGGAGTCAGCAAAGCCAGATTTTGATTTACAAGTAGATGCTCCGTAAGACCAAGCACAGGCATTGACGTTGAAGTTCCTAAACGAAGCAACGAAGGGTGCTTTTGTCCAATCTGTCTTAACTCTTCCACCACATGTTGCCCAGTCATCAGCTTCCCAAAGACTGGAGTAAATCCTCATTGGTTGGTTCTTAGGGAATGGAATGCCAATGGATTCTAAGTTCTTGAATTCTCTAATTGCAATGCCATCGACTGAAAAACTAAAATGCAAAACACAGAAAACAAGGGAAAGGATCCTGTAAGAAATAATACCGATTTAATGAAGGTCTGAGAAATTGTTTGTACCTACATTATGCGTTGTGGATTCCAAAGGATAGAATACGTGTGGAAATCAGCAGTGGGGTCAAACCAAAGATAGAATTGCTGCTCTCTGTTACCTTTGCCTTGGCTGAACACATTAGTGTGAAGAGTGTATGGCTGACCACTTGTATTTCCCAAGAATTCGAAGTCTATCTCATCGTGGTATGGCCCCAGCGAGGATAGCTGCCACAAATAATATAGTAGTTAGTTTGTTAGTCTTTAAAAGATGATTCATTGCTTTGAAGCAAATATATATATATATATATATATGATGTGTGTGTGTGAAAGAAACTCACATAAAATGTTGTGACGGTGCCGGCCGAATTGCCATGGACAAGCTTGAGCTGGATATCTATCTTACCAAATAAATACTCTTTCTTGGACTGAAACCCTGATCCAGAATTTTTATCAAGAATGAGGCTCAGACTATTGCCATTGTCGTATACCTTACCGTGGTCACGTCCCCAGTTGAAATAAAAATCATTGTAGAAGCTGCCGGCAGAAACAACCACCAAAAAGTTTACTATCAGAGAGACTAGAAGCCCTGCTTTCATTGTCTTGTCCTGTTGTTATTGCTGTGCAATGGGTAGACTGAGTATGGATGGAAGAGAGAAGCGCGATTGTGAATTTGATGATTTGAATTTGATGTGACTACTATTTATATAATGTAGACGAGAAGGCAGGCAACAGAGATTAGGTAATGCAAAGGAGTAGTCCTAAGACTTTTTCAGCAAAAAAAAAAAAAAAGAGTTTGTAAATCTGTACTGCGGCACCGAATAATGGGCTTCCACGAACACTTTGCACGTTCGGACTCTTACATGTCAATACCAATAATCAGACACGGTTTTCAGAACTCCACCAACCGTTCGTTATACATTAACAGGTCATTTAAGAAGAAAAAAATGTCGTCGTTTAAATTCCCCATATTTGATCTAGGTTAGGTTTTAGGAGAAATCCATCAACATTTGAAGGGAACTGAATTTCAATATAATTACATCTATAATAAAATAAAAAAGAAAAAGAAAACGGGATGATATTAAAATTTTGATTGCTTCACAACGATTAGTCAACAGTACAACATGTTCCCCACAACCATAGTCTAATGTAGTTCTGATAGAAAAATAAATAGAAACAAGCTCTCCACAGTAAAGCACAAAACCATGTCGTAGTCTTGAAGCTTAATGAATTTGTTGCTGAATGGTATTTACAAGATGGGATAAAGCACAAAACAATGTCGAAGTCTTGGAGCTTAATGAATTTGTTGCTGAATGGTATTTACAAGATGGGATAAAGCACAAAACAATGTCGAAGTCTTGGAGCTTAATGAATTTGTTGCTGAATGGTATTTACAAGATGGGAGTAGTTCTCGACTCCCACCTTTGTCAATCAATTGTTATTATAACAGAAAATATATATATATGACATGGGGATCCCATTATTTCTCGTTCAACTATTTTCTTTCCAATATTTAATTATTTATTAAAACATTTCTAGAATTGATTATTTTTTTAATTAGATAAGTTTTATTTTAAAAAATAATGATTTAAGTTTCTATTTTTAGTTTTTTTCATTTTTCATTTTTCACTTTTAAAGTTTTCTTAAATTTTTATTTGAAAGTTGTGGCCTTGTTGTTGAATTAACAAACGTTTTAGAGTTTTTTGATTTTCCCTGCAACTATGATTGTGTTCTTTATTTGAAGGGTTTTTTAGAGTAAACAAACCTCATTATCTCTATATCAATTACGTAATATGATATTAGAGCAAGGTTGGGCTAATTGAGAGACGATGTCAGTAGCAATCACTCTAGCGAAAGAGGTGAAGGAGGATATAAGCCATGTAAGGTCCAAAGCGGTGTTAAAATATCAAGAGTGGAAACTTTATCATCATTCTGAATTACTCGTTAAGAGTTTTATACATTTCGAGAAATTGATATCAAATGTTATAATTTTAGTCATTATATATAATTATTATAGATTTTTTTAAATTCTTTCAAATGCAAGTCTAGATTTTTTAAATCTAAATCATGAAAAGAAGGTAAAAGTTGAATACTATCTAACTTAAAATTAAAGTGAGATGCATCATGAGAGAAAACTATACATGAGGGTATATTTGTTCTTATAGGATTCATGTGATTTCTAAGTGTTCTAACTCGGTTATTCTCATTATTCTCATTATGAAGCGACTAGTTATCTTCTTTGGCCATTTTTTCTTAAAATGATGAGAATACCCTACAACGTCTACCACTTAATGTGCGTGACAAACTTTTATGCATGTGTAGGAAGAGAATAAAAGAAAAAGAAAACAAAACAAAAGAAACAAAAATTAGATACATGAAAAGTAAAAATAAAATAAAAATTATAATTTATACAAGAATTTACCTCCCCAGTAATAGCGTCAAAAACTTGACACGATCAAAAAATTGATGTCTTATCCTAAGTGTAGGAGTGTCAAAGTAATAAATAACCCGGTAAGACCGGGGTCAAACCATAGGGAGGTAAACTATAATAATAATAATAATAATAATAAGAACAACAACAATCATGATGATGATGGTTGTGATGGTGATAATGAGTTAAAGAGGACTTTGAGATGTAAGATTAATGTGAAGATTATACACTGATAAAAATAAATGTCAAGGTTAGAGGATCCACTGATAGTATTAAAGATAAGCAAAGTATAAACTCTTTATAAATAATCAACATGATCATATTAATCATCTTATTTACAAAATACCATACTTATAAATTTTAGCAGGTATTCATAATGCTAACTTATGTTGACAACAAATCAAGTTCCTCTCACAACAACGATATCGGCTGAAGACTATAAAGGATCAAGTATTTGATATACCAAATGTTATACAACACAGATCTAAATTAACCATTTAACAAGCATAATATTAAAAATTAATAAGAAAAAAAATGATAAGACATGTTAATAGTAAGTTGTTTAGGATATAAGCTTTGAAGTCCATATTAAGTTTATATTATACTTATCATAGCACCATTAGTAAAACTTTTTCACCTTGACATAATAAACTTAGCTAAATATTATGAAAAAGAAAAACATAGATAAACAATATAAGAACATAAACATGATATAAGTTAACTAAGTATAGTAAAGGAAATGAAAATCATGAATAAGAGATAATGAAAGCAAAACTTAAGTATTACAAGAATATAAAGAGAGAGAGCAAGAACATGATCTTAATTTGAAAAATATGATGCCTAAATGAATGACAAATGCCTCTTTTTATAGGATAAAATTCAGAACTATTCATTTAGTAATTGATAATTGATGTAGTGGCCAACTATTGATTTAATGGACTTGATAGACAGTAGCACTCAAGCATTTTGACTGGATGAAATGATATTGATTTAATCTGAATTTGGCAAAGTATTCTTCATGAAAGTTGTTGGAAATTATCTTTTCCTTTCACCCACCAATTTGCAGAGCATTTAGATCCTTATAGCTCAAGATATGTCTAAAATATTGAGTAGTGCTGCTGGTGGATGTGATGGATAACCCTTAAGCTCTTGTCTGGATGAAATCTCATTGCTACCATCAGAATTTGAGTAGTATGCTTATAAAAATTGTTGGAAATTGTCTTTTCCTTCCACCCACCAATTTTCACTTCATTTGGCCTTCTAGAACTCTAGTTATGAGTAAAATTCTAAGCAGTATTTGAGCTGGATTGCAAGATAGATTTTGACTTCTCTTTTGTGGCCAAACTTTTAATTTGAAAATGGCAAATTTGGATCTTTCCCTATTCATGAAAGTTATAGGCTTATTTCTTACCTTTTCATCCATATAAACTAAATTGAAATCCAATATCTATAGCTCCAGATATGACATAATAATTGAAAGTGTTTGAATTTGAATTTAATTGACATCTTCTTTTTAAATTTAGCATTTTCTTTGTCCTTTCACTTGCAATAATTAATCACAACAATAAATCCTTTGAATTGTGAGATATGTTGCATTTAAAATGAGCATTTACCTTAAATTAAAGGTATCTTATATTATCAGACTTGTTATTATAAAACATGCTCTAGTTAAGAAGTTGCTGATATTTCAAGTGTAAAATGATAATATAAAACCTTGATAAAAATGCACTTTTAAGTACTAAGTAGTAGTTTTTTTATATAATTTTAATTAATGTCCGACAGTATGTTTATGTCATAAAAATACAAATTCGGTATTAAAATACCTGATTTTTGTCAAAACTTCCAAAAATATAAAACAAAATTAAAAAAGAAAAAAATATTTTTGCGCATATGGCCAAGTGTCTCAAAAGCTAAAAAATCATATTGTGTTTTTCATACACCAAGAAATAATATTTTAGCATGTATATTGACTTTAATAACCAGTTTATTAAAGTCAAGAGAACATTAGCCAAAATTTCAAAAACAACAAAAATTTTATTTTATTTTTCTCTTAAGTATCCGGGGTACAACATTACATGTAATACGTATTCTGGATATTTAATTCTTTTTTTTTAATAATAGAACGGTTAGGTTTTACATTATTAAGAACCTTCTTATTAAGGAGGGCTTGTTTTGTACCATAGACTAACCAATAATTAGAAACCATAACATGACTTTAAATTTTATCAGACAAAACAATGCAGTCTATCTTAAGTAGGATGTATTTTGGGTGCTAATACTTTCTCTTTGTACAACCAGTCTCCGTACTCGATCTCTGCAGACTAGGTGGCGACTCCCATTCTAATTTTTCATTAATAAAAGACAAGAATTCCTTGTCTCTTCATATTTTTCCAGAAGTACACCCATTCTATTTTACCTGAAGGGTGGTTGATCGTCGCAACATCGCACATATACAATAATTTATACAAAAATTTACCTCCCGACAATGGCACTAAAAAATTAGCACGACCAAAAAATTAATGTTTTCTCTCAAGTGTAGGAGTGTCGAAGTAATAAATAACCTGGTAAGACCGGGGTCAAACCATAAGGAGGTCAACTGTATAAATTATAAATAATAATAATGATGATGATGATGATGCTAATGGTGGTGGTGGTAGTAGTAAATGTTCATTTTAAATGCATGCCTATCACATAAATGAAAGGATTGATTGATGAGTTTAAGAACTGAAATTGAAAAGACAAAGAGATGGCCAAACTTAGAAAAGAGATGTCGGTGCAGTCCAAACCGGAACACTATTCGGGAATTGGGTCATATCTGGAGTTGTAGATCTCAGAATTAGGTCTACTTTATATGGATGGAAATTTAAGACATAGACCTACAACTTTCATATAGAGCCCAAGATTAAAAATGTCATTTTTAAGTCCAAACGGTAGCAACAACAAAGAAGTTTGAATCTGTCCTCCAGCTCAAACACTTTTCTGATCAAAATCATGCTCTTGCTTTCTCTTTTTGTATTTTTGTAATGCTTAAGTTTTGCTTTCATTAATATCAAGTTTATGTCTTTCAATTCCTTTCCTTTACTTAGTTCACTTTTATCTTATTTATGTTCTTATTTTGTTTATTTATTTTTCTTTCTGATTAGTACTTAAAAGTTCATTTTTATCATGGTTTTATATCATCATTTTGCACTTGAAGTATCAATAACTCCTTAACTAAAGCATGTTTTATAATAATATATCTAATAATATAAGATACCTTTAATTTGTGGTAAATGTTCATTTTAAATGCAGGCCTATCACATAAATGAAAGGATTGATTGATGACTTGAAGAACTTAAATTGCAAGGATAAAGAGATGGTCAAACTTAGAGAAGAGATGATGGTGCAATCCAAACCGGAACACTGTTCGGTAATTGGGTTATATCTGGAGCTACAGATCTTAGATTTAGGTCCAATTTATATGGATGGAAAGGTAAGACATAGGCCTACAACTTTCATATGGAGCCCAAGATCTAAAAAGGTCATTTTCAAGTCCAAAATATTGCAACAACAAAGAAGCCTGAAGCTGTCCTCCAACCCGATCACTGTTCAGTATTTTGGCCATATCTGGAGTTCTAGAAGTTCAAATGAGCTGAATTTGTTACACAAGAAAACTGAGACAATTGTCTACAACTTTCACGTTTTCAAGTGGATCCAATTTTGACGTTATCAATGACTTTTTGGGCAGACAAGAGAAGATAAGGATTGTCACCAAGTCAAGAGTTGGCTACCCACTCATCAATTAGTCATCAAATCAATAGTTCCTAATTTTGGCCTATAAAAGGAGGCATTTTCCATGCATTTAAGCATCTTGGTTTCCAGATCAAGATCATGCTCTTCCTTTCTCTCTTTGTATTTTTTGTATTGCTTATGCTTTGCTTTCATTAATATTAAGTTTATGCCTTTCATTTCCTTTCCTTTACTTAGTTAACCTTTATCTTATTTATGTTCTTATTTTGTTTATTTATTTTTCTTTCTTTTATTATGTGTAACTAAGTTTATTATGTCAAGGTGAAAAAGTTACACTAATGGTGTAAGAATAAGTATAATGTAAACTTAATATGGACTTTAATGTTTGATACTAACATGTTTTATATTTGTTATCTTATTCACTCTTTAATACTTTGCTTGTTAAATAACTAATCTTGATTTGTGTTGTATAACACTTGGTACAACAAATGCTTGACACTTTCATAGTTCATACTGTATGGTATAACCGACACCTGAGCTATGAAAGGAACTTGATTTGTTGTTAACATAGGTTATAATCATGAATGCTTGACGAGATTTACAAGTATTAGCATTAATCGAATAAGATGACTAATGTAATCATGTTAACAATCTATAATCTGATTGGAACCTCCTTTATGTGTGGTTTCCAATTGAATAATAAGAGTTTATATTATACTTGTTTGACATACCATTAGTGGAATCTCTAACCTTGACATTTGTTATTATCATTGTTTAATCGTTAATATTCCATCTCAAAGTTCTCATCTTCTTCTTCTTTTTCTTTATTATTATTATTATTATTCGTATTAGTATTAGTATTACTATTATTATTATTGCTGTTATTACTATTATTGTTATTGTTGTTGTTATTGTTATTATTGTTGTTATTGCTATTATTGTTGTTTATAATTTGTACAATTAACCTCCTTGTGGTTCGACCCCGGTCTTGCCGGGTTATTTATTACTTCGACACTCCTGCATTTGGGAGAAGACATCAATCTTTTAGTCGTGCCAAGTTTTTGGCGCCGTTGCCGGGGAGGTAAGTTTTGTATAAATTATAATATTTATTTTATTTTCTCTTTTCACTTTTCTTGTATATAACTTTGTTTCTTTTCTCTTATTTCTTCTTCTTTTGTTTTCTTTTTCCTTTTATTCTATTCCTACACGTGCATGAGAGTGTGGTCTCATACATCAAGTGGTAGACTTTGTAGGGTATCCTTATCATTTTCAGAAAATATGGTTGAAGAAGATAATCAATCACTTCATAATGAGAATAATGAGAATAACCGTGCTAGAACACTTAGAGACCACATGAATCCCACAAGAACAAGTGCACCATCATGCATAGTTTTTCCTCCCGATGCATCTCATTTTAATTTTAAACCAGGTATTATTCAACTTTTACCTTCTTTTCATGGTTTAGAATTGGAAAATCCATACTTGCATTTAAGGGAATTTGAAGAGGTCTGCAACACATATAATAATTTAACATCTTCTTCTTCTTCTCTTTCTTTATTATTATTATTATTATTATTATTATTATTAGTACTACTACTACTACTACTACTACTACTACTACTACTACTACTATTATTATAGTTATTATTGTTATTGTCATTGTTGTTATTATTTTTATTACTATTATTATTGTTGTTGTTATTATTATTGTTGTTGTTGCACTATTGTCGTTTATAATTTGTACAATTAACCTCCCTGTGGTTCGACCCCGGTCTTGCCGAGTTATTTATTACTTCAACACTCCTGCACTTGGGAGAAGAGATAAATCTTTTAGTCATGTCAGTTATGCAGAAGATGTTAGAAATTTTTATTCCACAACATAATCAAGAAATGACAATAACTTATCATAATAACCATTAACATTTAACAGACCTATAAGTTTATGGTGAATGTGTAGTTGGGCTTAAGAGGAAATATAAAAGATTTATTCCAATGTGCCTAGACCACCTGGTAAGGCAATGAAGGCATCAACATGGTTAAACATTGCATTCATTTGAGCAGACATTGTGGAGACCTGTAGTTCCTCTCCAATTGTTTTTCCAGTGATGTCTCTTTGTGCTAAAGCTTTGGGGAAGACCCCCAAAACTTGATTATCTCCTAAAAATGCAACTATTGACACACCTCCCATTAACCCAAGAGTGCCTCCCCCATACACTAAATGAATCTTTCTCTCAGTTAGCACCTGACCAAGATGATTTGCTAATTCTAAAAACTCATTTTCTTTCCCAAGACTAGATCCACTAAAAACACAAATATTTCTTATGTGATGACCTAAGGAACTTGCTATTTCTACACACTTCTATATTTGTTGAATGTATGGGTTGAGTAAAAATAAAGGGAAGGAAGAGAGTATTTTATACATGACAAATTAAAAAGACAATCATACCACCTATATATAAGCCAGTTGGGGTCTCACACACACTTTCTCTCTTTTTATTTATTTATTTATTTATTTTTGAAAAAGCATGTGTATTTACTGGTAGTTATGGTTGTGGCTCATATCTTCCCTTGGTTTTACGTCCACAAATAGCTTAAACGCCCTTTGTGGGTCGGAGATAGGCTTCCTATCCAGTTTTCTTAAAAACTAGCAAATATGATCTTTTTTAGTTAGATTCCCAAGACTAAGTCAATCATGTTTTTTATAAAAATGAGGCCATAAATCACGAATTGCACGATGTACATCTCCACTAGGATGCGTCTCAAGAGTTAATAAAAGATTATCTAAAGACTCTTTACTCAGGTCATCCTTCATGAATTGTATTTTATCTTCATGATTTATAGATACCATTTCTAAAGAACAAAATTGTGCATTACAAGTCCATCTGGCACATCGATGACAGACTTTCAGTCATTTTGCACGACGTTTCTTTACAAAAGTGTTTTTACCTATTCTAGGCATGTATGAAATGAAGCAATTAAAGGACTCACCTGATAATCAAACCTTTACGTCAATCAACCAGCGAATATCTTCAGGAATTCCATGATTCATTAACAATCTCAATCTTGCACATCTAGCACGGTAAATTTTTGTAATTGCATTCTAAGGCAGAGTAGGAAAATACTTTTTTAATTTTTCAAGATTAGTGTCCATTTTCAAATGAGAATTGGAAGAGAGATTCAAAGAATTGCATAAATATATACACACATATCAGTTATTATGGAAAACTGAAAAAACCGACTTAAGTCATGAAGTACCGTTGTCCGCCATTTGACTGAGGTGAGAGAAACTAGCAAAAATCACTCAAAAAGAAACATAAAAACAATGTGAGTAAAAAAAAATCAATCATTATATACAAGTTCACCCAATTCAATAGAGTCATTTTCAATTGAAAAATTATCAAAATACACTTTCAAACGTTGTCCATTTACCTTGAAAACATTGTCATTCTTTGGATTCTCGATATCACGGGCCTCATATGGATACATATATTTCATAATAAAAGGACCGCTCCATCTTGATCTTAGTTTTACAGGAAATAAATGCAGTTGAGAATTATAAAGCAAGACATTTTGACCAACATTGAATGTTTTTCTCAGTATTTTTTTGTCATAAAACTCTTTGATTCTTGCTTTATGAATTCTTGAATTTTCATATGCATCATTTCTTATTTTCTCAAACTCATTTATTTGTAATTTTTGTAGTTGACTAGCATTGTCAATATTTGAATTGAAATCTTTAATAGCCCAATAAACTTTATGTTCAAGTTCCACAAGCAAGTGACAAGGTTTTCCATAGACTAGTCTATAAGGTGACATACTAGTGATGTTTTATAAGTAGTTTGATAAGCTCAAAGCGCATCATTAAGTCTTAAAGACCAATCTTTCCTATTAGGGTTCACTGTTTTCTTCAAAATATGTTTGATCTTCCTATTAGCAAGCTCTACTTGTCTACTTATTTGAGGGTGATAAGGGGTGGCAACTTCATGTGTCATTCTATATTTCTTCATTAAAGACTCAAATGGCCTGTTGTATAAATGTGTTCCACCATCACTTATCATGGCTCGAGGGATTCTAAATCGACTCAAAATATTTTGTTTCAAAAACTTTATCACTGTTTTGTGATCATTGTTTTGACTTTGAATTGCCTCTATCCATTTTGAAACATAATCTACTACGACTAATATGTACAAGAAACCAAATGATGGAGGAAATGGACCCATGAAATCTATACCCCAACAGTCAAAGATTTCAATGACAAAAATAGGATTTAAAGGCATTATGTGACGTTTTGAAATAGATCCCAACTTTTAACAATTTTCACAAGATTTACAGAATGCATGTGAGTCCTTAAACATGGTGGACTAGTAAAATCCACTTTGTAAGATTTTTCCAATTGTCTTTCTTGATGAGAAATAGCCCCTACATGCCTTAGAATGATAAAATTTAATGACACTAATTACCTTATTTTCAGGAATGCATCTTTGAAATATTTGATTAAGATAATATTTGAATAAATATAGGTCATCCCAATAAAAGTTCTTTACTTTTTCAATAAATATAGGTCATTCCAATAAAAATTCTTCACTTTATTCAATAAATATGGGGCATCCCAATAAAAATTCTTCACTTCGTTCAAGAACTTTCTTTTATCTTAGGTACTCTAATGAGCTGGCAATTGTCCTAAAACAAGAAAATTGATAATATTAGCAAACCAAGGCATTGTAGAGACAAAAAGTAAAGATTCATCTGGAAAGTAGTCATCAATTAGTGTGATATCAGTTTTCAAATCTGTTGTCAATCTTGACAAATGGATAAGAAACCCCTAAAGAGATTAGCTATGGGTTTTTATCTAAATAAAGAGATTTTATATAAAAGATCATTTGATGGAACTTTGCTGAGATGTTTAAATGCAACAACAGCTAGAAAGGCTTTGCGAGAGGTCCATGAAGGGATTTGCTCAACCCATGCAAATGAACACATGATGGCAAGAAAAATACAAAGTGTTGGTTATTTATGGATGATGTTAGAGAAAAACTACATTGAATATGTCAAAACATGTCACAAGTGTCAGGTGTATAGTGATAAAGTCAATACACCTTAACTCCTTTGTTTAATCTGGTATCTCCATGGTCATTTGCAATGTGGAGAATTGATATGATCGGGCCTATTAACCTAAAAGCCAACATGGGCATATATTTATCCTTATAGGCATTGATTATTTCATGAAATGGGTAGAAGCTTGTTCATATGCTCATGTGACTCAAAAAGTGGTAATAAGGTTCATATAAAAAAACTTGATTTGTCGTTATGGGTTGCCAGAAAAGATAGTGACTGATAATACACAGAATTTCAATGGCAAAATGATCGTGGAGTTTTATACTAAATGGAAGATTAAACATTCAAATTCCTCATAATATAGGCCAAAGATGAATGAAGTCGTGGAAACAACTAATAAGAACATCAAGAAAATCATTCAAAAAATGGTAATCACGTATAAAGACTAGCATGAGATGTTACCATTCGCTCTCCATGTATATCACACTGCAATAAGAACCTCAACCAGAGCCACACCATATTCATTGGTATATGGAATGGAGGTAGTAATGTCATTAGAAGTCAAAATCCCATCATTAAAGGTGTTGATGGATTCCCAGTTAGAGGAGGCTGAATAGGCCAACGTGAGATATGAACAGTTAAACTTGATCAGTAAAAAGAGGATGACTGCAATCTATTATCATCAACTTTACCAGAAAAGAATGGTCAAGGCATATGACAAAAAGATTAGACCTTGTGTGTTCCAAAAAGGAGATCTAATGCTGAAACTATTGTCTCTACCAAGAGAAGATCATAGCAAGTAGGCTCCATATTATGAAGGTCTTTATACAGTAAAGAAGGCTTTCTCAGGAGAGCTCTGAAATTATCTAGAATGGATGGAGAAGATCTAGCCAAACCTGTGAACTCCAATTTTGTAAAGAGATATTATGGCTAAACGTGTTCAGTTTTCTCCTAAAATCAATAAAGTAAAGTTTAGCCATGATTTCTTTGTATAAAGAACCTTGTCATTATTTGATCTCACGATACTTATGTTGTTTATCTTGAAAGAATTGATGTTATACATGATTACAAGAAATGCATCATAAAGTGCTCAAAGATGAAATTTAAGCATTTACCAATAAAGAGGTGACCAAATCAAAATAAAACTCAAGGCTAACCTTGAGATAAAGCCTTGTCTCTACTAGCATTTTTGAATTTGTATAGATAAATGGTTAGTTAACCATCTCTATAATCACACATATTTTCCTAGGATAAGAACAAGGTTTATCAATCCTAACAACATGTGTTTTGAAATGAGGAAAGGTTGCCTTTGTCATCCTTTCAATTTTCTAATAATTCCTTTGTAGTTCCCATTTGAGCTTGATCGCATTTCTTCCTTATTACAACCTTGACTAGGATTACACCCCACACTGGGAACAAATGAGAGATATTAGGAAAACACTAGTACAATTAATAGGAAAAGGGAAGGTTAAGAAAAAGTCTAACGATGGTGAAATGGCTAAAAGAAACAAAAAAAAAAACAACAAAAAAAAGACTACGAGGCAGAAAATACTAATGCCAGCTTTAATCCCATTACCATTTAGACAAAGCAGTAAAGATGGATGATAGAATTGATCATGTAACACTTGGTCTCCCATTATCATGTAGACAAAGCAGTGAAGATGGATGTTAGAATTGATCATATAACACTTGGTCTCCGATAATCATCTAGACAAAGCAATAAAAATGGATGCTAGAATTGATCATATAATATTTGGTCTCCCATTATCATCCAGACAGAGTAGTAAAGATAGATGATGGAATTGATTATATCTCATTTAGTAGACACAATAAAGGCCCCAAAGATGACATTCTAAAAGAAAAAAAAGAGAAAAAAAATATAGTATAACCCATATTAAGAGGATTCTGGTCATGAAGGTTAACAAGGTTATGTGTCTATTCCTTATAAAAACAATAAGAGAAAGATGATTGATGAATACTTGATATATATATATATATATATCCTTTTCAAGTCTGTGCTTGAAACCTTTTGAAAAGATTAAATAAAAGGTCACCTTTGAAACAAAAGAGAAGAGTTTGGTGTAAGGACAACTGTATTTCAAAACCCGAGAAAACCTATAATGGGAATTACTTAAATGAGTCTTTAAGTGTGTATGTTGAAAGTTTTAGTAGTCATGAACAATTTCAAGTTTTCTTAAGATTTCTTTTGTAAAACCTGTCCTTTTTCTTTTTATGCCAAAAAAACCCTTCATGTTGAAAACAACAAAATTAAAGCATTGGCAAATAAATAAAAGGGGCACCCAGTGAAAAAGTGGAGACTTCTTCCTTGAAATATGATGGTTAAGAAGGATAGTGCAACAAACACATATCAACATCTAATTGCAAACATACAAGATAAGCTCATACTGAGGGAAGGGTTATACAGAACCTCGGGGACCTATGTATCAAGTCAAGTAAGGATGCATGCATTATGATCTCACTTTAGAGTATTACATACATAGTTTTGTTTTTGACTTGTCTAAGGAAATATTTAAGGTAAAGTCCAGTGAGTTTGTGGGCAAAGAAGGAATCATGAAAGGAGGAGTAATGAAGAGATTTAGTTTTGACCATGAAAAGGAAAAAAACAGGGAGCAATTTCATTTGTAAGACTAGTCTTTATTTAACTGTGGTATTACCATACATGGATTTTGGTTCTGGTTAAAGGGGATCAGCGAAAGGGATCTCAATTTAGTCCAACCATCTACCGCATTTTGGTTCTAATTAAAGGGTATCAGCGAAAGGGATCTCAGTTTAGCTCAACCACATAAGATTTTGGTTCTGGTTAAAGGGGATCAGCGAAAAGGATCTTAGTTTAGCCCAACCACCTACTAGATTTTGGTTCTAGTTAAAGGGAATAAGAGAAAACGATCTCAGTTTAGCCTAGTTAGATCCAATTTTGGTTCTGGTTAAAGGGGATCAGCGAAAGGGATCTCAGTTTAGCTTAATCACATATAGGATTTTGGTTATGGTTAAAGGGGATTGGCAAAAGGAATCTCAGTTTAACCCAACCACCAACAGAATTTTGGTTCTAGTTAAAGGGGACCAGCAAAAGAGATCTCAATTTAGCCCAACCACATCGGATTTTGGTTCTGGTTAAAAGGGATTTACAAAAAGAATCTCAGTTTAGCCCAACTACCAACCGGATTTTGATTCTAGTTAAAGGAGATCAGCGGAAGGGATCTTAGTTTAGCCTAGCCACATCAAAATTTGGTTCTGGTTAAAGGGGATCAGCAAAAGAGATCTAAGTTTAGCCTAACCACATAGGATTTTGGTTCTAATTAAAGAGGATTGGTGAAAAGAATATCAGTTTAGCCCAACCACCAACTGGATCTTGATTTTGGTTGAAGAGAATCAATGAAAAGGGATCTCAATTTAGCCCAAACACACATGGATTTTGGTTCTAATTAAAGGGAATTTGTAAAAGAGATTTCAATTTAACCCAACCATACATTACATTTTTGCTTTGATACAATCAGTGTTGGAAATATAGTTTTGTTTATCTTTACAAAACTTACTATGCAAAGTTTTTGCTCTGTAAGTATTGTAAAGAGGGGGCATCTGTTGTAACTCATTTTTGGGCCATATGCTTGAAAAACATAAAATACAAAAGAAAATCAATTGAAAAATAGTATCAAAAAATATAAATAGTGAAAAAAGGATGCCAAAGTGCCTAAAAATGGTTAAAAATTGTTGAGGAGGTTCAAAAATACAAAGATTAAAATTTGGCTATATTTTATTAACTGATGATAGCCCTGTTGACAAAGAAAATTCAATTTGAGTAAGACAAGTCCAAAATCAGATGTTTATAGACTCAATTAAATTTTATTGAAGGTTTAATTGAATTTATTAAAAGTTTGATTGTAAGAAAATTGATTTTAGAGTCCATTCGGGCTTTAATTGGAAGAAATTAAGGTTTTGGGATCAAATTATAATTTTTAGAGTTAATTTGGTCAAATCAAGGGCTTAATTGCATAAATATTGAAGTTTGATAGCCAATTAAGGACTTAATTAAAGAAATCTGAAACCAAAGACCAAAATGAAAAATACGCGTAAATCAAGGGGTTGTAATTAAAACCATATCAGTGCTAAATTGAAAAAATTAAAAATTTATTCCTCAATTAAAGGTCAAATTATGTAGATTTGACACCAAGGACCAAATTGAAAAAGGCGGTCAACTTCAAGGCTGATGATTAAATTTGGCAGGGATCCAATTGAATTGATTTTTAAAATTAAAATTGCAATTAAGGACTTAATTGAACAAATCATAAATTGATGACTAATTTGTACTTTTATATAAGTTTGGTGCCATTTTCATTTAAATGAAACGACATATTTTATCCAAAAATACGTTGTTTCATGCACTATTCATTAAAAAAAGGCCAAAATAGTGTCGTTTTCAAGAAATTGTGGGTCTTTTTTTTCCCTTAGACGCACGAAGCAGAGGAAAAAGAAGATCTTTTCTTCCCTTGTTCTCACCACCTTCCTCTTCCCCTGATGACCTAAAAAGATGCCAACCAAGGGTCCCTCCACCTACACAGCTTTCCTCGTGTTAACATTAGGGGAGGAGAGGTGTCCCTAGAATGGTAGAGGGGCGGCTAAATAGTGGTCACTGGTCCACCCTACACCCCTATACCATTGACTGGGCAGGGGTGAGTGTCTCTTTTTCCCCCCTATAAATATAGGGGAGAAAGAAGCCACGGGCACAAAAAAAATAAAGGAAAAAATAGAGGAAGAGGGGAAAAAAAGAAAATAGAGGAAGGAGGAGAGGGGGGAAAACAAAGCTAAAAAAAGAGAAGGAAGCCGAGAAAATAAAGAAAAAAATAGAGAGATAGTGATAAAAGGGGTGAGAACTGAAAAAAAAAAAAAGGAAGAAGATAGAAGAAGAAAAGAAAATGAAGCAAAGAAAACCGAGAGTTGGAGAAGCAGGGGAGCGAAGCAGCGCCGCTAGTCCAGCCACCGCCGTGAGCCACCACCAAAGACCACAGCCATGCCTTGTTTTGCCGAGTAAGTTTCTCTCCTTCTCTGCTTAATCTTGTTTTATCTTCCTCGATCATTGGCATGCAAAACATGAATTCACGTTCTCCAACTAATCATAACAAAATGGGCCAGTCTTGTCCCATTTTATTTTAGGCCAGTGTCGGCTCCTTGACACGACGAAAAGATTGATGTCTTCTCCCAAGTGCAGGAGTGTCGAAGTAATAAATAACCCGGCAAGACCAGGGTCGAACCACAGGGAGGTTA
>NW_011500285.1:14326-27802 GCF_000495115.2 Populus euphratica | reverse complement strand
TAGTAGTAGTAGTAGTAGTAGTAGTAGTAGTAGTAGTAGTAGTAGTAGTAGTAGTAGTAGTAGTAGTAGTAGTAGTAGTAGTAGTAGTAGTAGTAGTAGTAGTAGTAGTAGTAGTAGTAGTAGTAGTAGTAGTAGTAGTAGTAGTAGTACTAATAATAATAATAATAATAATAATAATAATAATAATAATAAAGAAAAAGAAGGAGAAGAAGAAGAAGAAGATGAGAACTTTGAGATGGAATATTAATGTAACGATTAAACAATGATAATAACAAATGTCAAGGTTAGAGGTTCCACTAATGGTATATCAAACAAGTATAGTATAAACTCTTATTATTGAATTGGAAACCACACACAAAGGAGGTTCCAATCAGATTATATATTGTTAACATGATTACATTAGTCATCTTATTCAATTAATGCTAATACTTGTAAATCTCGTCAAGCATTCATGATTATAACTTATGTTAACAATAAATCAAGTTCCTTTCATAGCTCAGGTGTCGGTTATACCATACATTATGGGCTATGAAAGTGCCAAGCATTTGTTGTACCAAGTGTTATACAACATAAATCAAGATTAGTCATTTAACAAGCAAAGTATTAAAGAGTGAACAAGATAACAAATATAAAACATGTTAGTATCAAACATTAAAGTCCATATTAAGTTTACATTATACTTATTCTTACACCATTAGTGTAACCTTTTCACCTTGACATAATTAACTTAGCTAGACATAATGAAAGAAAGCAAAATAGATAAACAAAATAAGAACATAAAAGTTAACTAAGTAAAGGAAAGGAAATGAAAGGCATAAACTTAATATTAATGAAAACAAAGCATAAAAAATACAAAGAGAGAAAGGAAGAGCATGATCTTGATCTGGAAACCAAGATGCCTAAATGCATGGCAAATGCCTCCTTTTATAGGCCAAAAATGGGAACTATTGATTTGATGACTAATTGATAAGTGGGTGACCAACTTTTGACTTGGTGACAATCCTTATCTTCTCTTGTCTGCCCAAAACGTCATTGATAACGTCAAAACTGGAGCCAGTTGCAAACATGAAAGTTGTAGGCAATTGTCTCAGCTTTCTTGTGTAAAAACTTCAGCTCATTTGGACTTCTAGAACTCCAGATATGGCCAAAATACCGAACAGTGCTCGGGTTGGAAGACAGATTCGGGCTTCTTTGTTGTTGCTACAATTTGGACTTGATAATGGCCTTTTTAGATCTTGGGCTCCATATGAAAGTTGTAGGCCTATGTCTTACCTTTCCATCCATATAAATTGGACCTAAATCTGAGATATATAGCTCCAGATATGACCCATTTACCGAACAGTGTTCCGGTTTGGATTGCACCGACATCTCTTTTCTAAGTTTGGCCATCTCTTTATCCTTGCACTTTAAGTTCTTCAAGTCATCAATCAATCCTTTCATTTATGTGATAGGCCTGCATTAAAAATAGACATTTACCACAAATTAAAGGTATCTTATATTATTAGATATATTATTATAAAATATGCTTTGGTTAAGGAGTTATTGATACTTCAAATGCAAAATGATGATATAAAATCATGATAAAAATGCACTTTTAAGTACTAATCACCCCTTACATTTCATGTTGGGCTAGAGTTGGCCCATCCAATTAGATACACCATAAAAATACAAATCGGGTTTTAAATTATCAGGATTTTTGTGAAATAAAAATGTATATACACACACACACACCCTTGCATCAACCTCTCTCCTTTCCCATGCACTTTTGTAGAAACCCTCAGGTCTTCAATACTTCCTTTACTTATTGGGATTACCAATAGGCATGATTCAATGCCTTACTCCTACAAAATCAAAACCATAACCATTCTTGGCTTTTCTACTTCCAAAGTACCATGAATATTACAAGCCTCCCCCTCTGGATCCTCCAATGGTGGGACTACTATGGTTTTCATATTGATTATCTCAAAGAACATCCTCTAGTTAAAATTGGTTACCTCTATTTCAAAAATAATTTTCAACCAGCCCATTCTAAAAGGACGTTTTCTTCCCTTCTTATTTTTTGTACCAAATTTTTTGTTCTATAGGTATGTTCATGGTTCTACGATTATAATCTACAAAACAGACATCTAGTACTTGTTCACAAATTCAAAATCAAATGATGGGATTCCTTTGCAGCTGAGTCCAAAAGTTCTAAATTAACTGTTACGGAATGGTTATAAAAACATTAAACGGCTCCCATCATTAATCATCATCCTCAATCAAAGTTTCTAACCCGAAAGGCTTAAACGAAAACTCTCCTTACATCTGCTAGAATTGAGGAGGAATACATATAAATAGTACAAAGCATTATACAAAGCCAAGATCCAAAAACAGTCTTGTCCCACTCTAGCTTATCTAGCTCAATATCCCCTTCCATTTCCCTTGGAGATGATAATAGAAATGGTATCTTGTCACCTATCAAGTGACATTAATTAAAAAAAAAGAGTATTTCAAACTTTCTGAGCCTCATTTGTTTAGAGCCCATATCTTTTCAACTCAATTGTTTTGAGTCCCATTTATTTTAGGCTTTTCTACAAATATTACTTGCTACTAGAAACACACAAATCAAGTGTCGGTAGCAAAAAGACAATAACTGAAAGTCCCACAAAGAACATGGGCATCTTTCATTTTGTCGTCACCAAATAATGGCAGGCAATGCCACCTGGGCTCACATAGGTTCTAAAGGAATCTCCAAGCTTTTCAACAAAATGTTTTGGCCTCTTCCATGACAATTTGTCTATAAAAGGAAACTCCTAAAACCTTAGAAGATAGACTAATTTTTTCCTTAGAAAATTTTACTCTCCCCTATAACTCATATATGTAGCCCATCTCCATTCTCCTTTGTAACCAATATCAAGATTCTACTTTTGTTATTTAAATTCTTGTTATATTTTATGTACATTTAAGTATGCTATGTTTGATCAAGGATCTTGACATTACTAGTCTTGTCTTGTTCATTTACATTAGAAATCTCTTTCTATTTATTTATTTTTTTTATTTCTTTATTATTTTCATCAAATCAGTATATAGGCTGGAAACCTATGACCCAATCTTTTAGATCATTCTTAGGTATAACAACGACACGTACTGAGTTGTTTTTCATTTTATCGAGTTGGATACCAATTTTATATGGTATCAGAGCCTACTGGGATCTGAGTAGGAATAGTAACATAAAAGACAGAATTCCTAGAAAAAATAGAGTCCATTAGACTATAGGTATGCAACTGAATGGTGTAAGTCCCGTTTGAGTTTTAGGGAAATAAATTCATATAACCTGCAGCTTGTTTCTCTCCATAGATTTCGTTTTTCACAGGACTACTTCTATTTCAGCTTCCTTTCTCTTATTATACAAACCCTCCTATAAAATCTATATCTGATATCCCTTCTACTATTTTTCAAAATGCAGACTATACTACAAATATACCAAAACCTCTTTATACAGATCTTAAGCAACCATCTCCTCCAACTTCACCAACCTTTTCAGCTGTTACTGAAAATATCCAAAATGAGACGAATGTTTTGACTTCAAAAAAGCATTTTATCATAAACAAAACTCTTCCTAGAAGAGATTTTTATGGTGATCATAATATGAAAAAATGATCTTGGTTTTTTCAACACTTCCTCCAACAGAGGAATGATATTCAAAAATAATTTTACGCTTACATTGAGACCCGTAATGTGCAAATTTTATTATTTGATTGGTTTGAATTCTATTATGTACCAACATAATATATTACATATCCATTTGCATCTAGTTCAAAAACTCATAAATAGCTTTACACAATATACAACCCATTCAAAACACTCCTACATGGACCCTCACCAATAGACTTACAGTTGAGTCTGATCATCCACCTTTACGCAACATACAACTTACCTACAAAGACCAAACAGTTGATGCAGCCCCATACAAATTACCTAGCAAAGATACCCTCATAAATACCAAACATATCATCCAACAACATAAGTTCAAAAATACCAACCTCCATACCATTGGTAAATAGCTTACAGATTGGAAAAACACATACAAAAGATCCTAATCCACTTCATGACTGATAAAAATCCCATCGACCTTAAGCTAAAAAACCTAGTATTCAAACCATATCAAGTTACTAAAACGAGCCAAACACAAATTCAAGAAAATCAAACAGATTTTCTTAGAGCCATTAAAATACACTTACAAAACCTTGACCAGCAACCTTGATTGTCTCGACACCCCTCAACAATCCAACCCTTCATCCTCTACAAATCAGGTTAATACTCTCTAAAATAACCTTATATCAACCTCTAATACAGATACTCTTCAAGATCAACCTCTTCAACTAAACAGACTCACCTGGCAAACTCTCAAAACAACCATTGCTCTAAACATTTCCATATCTACTGAACCAACTATCCTTAGCCAACATAAATATAATGCATCTTCCCTCTATGAATGGCACATAGATGGCATGTCTGAATATAATATTCTAAACACCTTCTAACAAATAACCATTGCAGCTAATGCCTACAAAACCTAAACAGGAACCTCAAACAAAGCCATAACTGAACTTCTTATTGCATGTTTCTCTGGCCAACTTAAAGGATGGTGGGATTACCATCTCACTGAAACAGATCACTGATATATTCTAAACTCTATACAAATCTATGAAGACCAAACACCTATCCTTAACCCTTTAGGAAACATCATCCAAGATGTTGTGTCCACCCTTATCCTTACCATCTCCTTACATTTTATCGAAGAACCTTCCCATTTGAAAGACAAAAATGCTGAACTTCTGTCCAACCTTTGGTGCAAAAAACTCAATGACTTTCAATGATAGAAAAATAATTTCCTTACTCATGTTATGCTTCAAGAAGATTCAAACCAACCTTTTTGGAAAGAAAAATTCCTCGCAAGCTTATCGATTCTTTTAGGAGAAAAGGTCTGAAACAAAATCAAGGATACCTTTACAACCAAAACCATACCATACGACCAGTTTACATATGGTGAACTTATGAGCTTCACATAAAAAAAAGGTTTTAAGATCTATCAGGATCTCAAACTCCAAAAACACCTAAAATGGGAAATGAAACGTACTAGACAAGAACTTGGAAGTTTTTGTCACCATTTTGACCTTTCCACTAAAAAACCCTCCTATAGTGGAACCTGTTCACAACCCAAAACATATTCAAACCAAAAGCCTCCTTACAAATGATCAGCCCATAAATACCGATAACAGTTTTATTCCAAACCAGATCAACCTTACTACAAAAAGCCCTACAAATTTAACAAACCTTATAAACCTTTCCATTCAAAACCCAAACCAAAATTTAACCCAAAAAATATTACATGTTACAAATGTAACCAGAAAGGACATACATCTCGTTTCTGCAAAGTCAATACCAAACTTTATAAACTCCAAATAGATGAAGATACCATTAACCAAATATAAAATATTTATATTAAAGCCACAAACATTGACTACTCTCCTTCAGACACTTCTGAAGAAGTATTTCAAATTGATGAAATAGTAACTACCAGTGCTACTTCATATGCCTCTACAAATTCCAAACAAATTAACATCCTAACCTAAGACCAAGAATTCATTCTTGAGGCTATCAAAAGACTTAATGATCCTCATCTTTAAAAAAACCTACTTGGATAAATTGTTGCAAGATTTCAACAAACCAGAGCACCCTCCTTATAACCCTCCAAACCGTACTATATTACCCTCTACTAGCACTAATACCTATGACCTTATAAAGATTCTTAACAAAAAGAAATCTAAAACCATAGTCACCATTCCAGAATTACATTCTGATATCAAAACCTTTAAATCTGAATTACAAACCTTAAAACAAGCCCAGCAGAAAGACTCTGCCATATTATAACAACTTCTGTCTAAGATTGAAAGCAGTCTGATACTAAGTCTGAACCAGAAGATCAAACCATTGAATCTCATGCATTACCCCATATATTTATAAATATTGAGCATATTCCAGATGATTTCCTGAATGTATTAACACAAATATCTTCAAAAAAATATTTGATTAAAATTGCTATTATTTTTTTAGAAGATTTCAAACTTGACATTATCGCCTTATTTGACACAGGTGCATATTTAAACTGCATCAAAGAAGGCGTCGTTCCAAAATGGTTTTTACAAAATACTTCTAAAAAACTCTTTGCTTATAATAATTCAAAATTGCATATTGCAGGAGAAACCCAAGCCTCTGCTTTCAACAATGGCATTTCTCATAAAACATTGTTTGTTGTTACAAAAGATACATTTATTGACATGATCACCACATCAAACATATCATGATTGCATTACTTCCAAAATCAATAGCATCAGACTTGTTTTCCCATCCTTAGAAAAATCTAATACTAGAAATTTAAATTTGATTAAAGCATACTCCATACGTACATATCATATCAATACACTAATTCATGGAAAACAATTCCATCTACATGATCTACAAAACCATGTTTCTTTTTATTGCATCAACAAGCAATTACAAAACCCTGATTTATAAAAGAAAATCATTGATTAACAAACTAAGATTAAACAACAGATTTATTCAGACTTACCTAATGCTTTTTGGAAATAGAAACAACATATTGTTGATCTTCTATATAAAGATACTTTTTCAGAAAAACTTATACCTATAAAAGCAAGATCTATACAAATGAATGTTGATTGCAGACTTGAAATCCGCGATCTTGAGTCTAAAGGTCTTATCCAAAAGTCTCAATCACCTTGGTCATGTACAGCCTTTTATGTGAATAAAAACTCTAAAATTAAAAGAGGCACACCAAGACTTGTGGTTAATTACAAACCTTTAAATTTAGCTTTAAAATAGATCAGGTATCCAATCCCCAATAAAAAATATTTTTTTGCAAAAGTTGCACTCAGCATTCATATTTTCTAAATTTGATATGAAATCCAGATTTTAGCAAATCCAGATTGATCCCAAAGATAGATACAAAACTGCTTTTACAGTTCCTTTTGTCCGATACGAATAGAATGTTATGCCTTTTGGTTTTAAAAATGCACCGTATGAATTTCAACGCATCATAAATGACATCTTTAATGCATATTCAAAATTTTACATTGTTTACATTGATGATGTGCTTATTTTTTTCACAGTCCATAGATCAACATTTTAAACATCTCCATACATTGTTTCATACTGCAAAACAAAATGGTTTAGTTGTTTCTAAAACAAAAATTCCTCTTTTCCAAACCCATGTCCGTTTCCTAGGCTATTATATCTGTTGAGGTACTGTCATACCAATAGAGCGATCTTTAACCTTTACAAGTAAGTTTCCTGATAAGATCACTGATAAAACTCAATTGCAAAAGTTTTTAGGTAGTCTAAATTATGTTCTGGACTACAATCCTAATATAAGTCGTCTAGCCAAACCTCTACATGACAGGTTAAAAACCAACTTAGTTCCTTAGTCTGACCTCCATACCGATCTAGTCAAATAAATTAAAGAAATAGGTCCAAACCATTCCTCTCCTCCATTTAGCTAATTCATTAGCTCCTAGGATAGTCGAGACCGATGCCTCTGACATAGGATATGGTGGAATTCTTAAACAAATATAAGATAACAAAGAACAAATACTCCAGTACACATACGCCCACTAGTATGATTGTCAGAAAAATTACTCTACTATAAAAAAGGAGATCCTTTCAATTGTTCTTTTATTACAAAATTCAAAAGTGATCTATTAAATCAAAAATTTCTTTTATGTGTTGATTGCAAATCTACAAAAGAAGTTTTATAAAAAAATGTCCAAAATCATGCTTCAAAACAGAGTTTTGCCCGCTGGCAAGCTATTTTAAGCATTTTATATTTCGATATTGTCTACTTTAAAGGAGATTCAAATTCTATCCCTAATTTCCTAACCTAAGAATTCCTCCTAAACAAGTCCTAATACCTCTTAAAGCAAAAGGTAAAGACAAGGAGAAAGCCCCTCAAATCCAGCCTACAAAACTAGAGAGGCCCAAGCCTTTTGCAAAGCTTATGTCTTTAGCCATCTTAACTACTAAACCTATCAAATCCTGGTATGAGGCAGTTATTGAAGAAGACGAAACTACAAAACCACCACAGGTCCAACCAGACATAGTTCAACATTGGGTTGACACTATATCCAAATCACCAGAAGTTCTCCTGACATTATAAAAAGTGTCCCAACAAGCCTCTAGCGACTCCGTATCTCAAATAGGTAGTATTTTCAAATCCCTTTCAAAACTCCAAGGAGGTCTTTCTCTTTAAAACCCCTCCTTTCTTTACAATAAACTAGTTTTTCAAAAACCAAATCCAAATATATTTCCAAAACTACTTTCCAAAATATTTTAATTGGTACTATAAACCATAGAATTTAGCCAAACCACAATCCTACTATGTCACCATCCTTAAGATTACCAATTCTGTCAAGTTCAAACACTTTAAACTATATTCTGATCACACTGAACCCGTTCATGCTATATGCATCTCACAAAGTTATCCACCCTAAAGATTGGGGGTAATATATCTAGTATCTCAAAACTAAAAATCATATTGTTTGTTTTTTCATATAAAAGAAAATATTTTAGCATGCATTTGACTTTAATAACTAGTTTATTAAAGTCAAAAGAACATTGGCAAAAATTTAAAAAACTCAAAAGAACATTGGCTAAGATTTAAAAAACAAAAAAAAAATTATTTTGTTTTGTTTTAATATCAAGGATTATGAATTTATACGTAAAACGTATCCCTGTATTAAAAAGTTTTGTCATATATGTTGCTTATATTTTTATCGAACATTAAAACAATGCAACCTACCTTAAGTAAGACGTGTTTGGGGTGCTAATACCTTCCCTTTATGCAACCAGTCTTGGTACCCCATCTCTAAGACCAGTTAGGGTTCCTAGTAACTAGAATACTAGATGGTAACTCCCAGTCTATATTGTATTGATAAGATACAAGAATTCCTTATCTCCCTATATTTGCTAAATATAATTCAATATTTTTTTTCCATTAAGGGTGGAAGATCGCCACGATGTCATATACATGCGACACCATTAATCTTTCCAGATAAACAAACTCCCATTAAATTTATATATTTGCTCAATATCTCTTAAATAAGATATTAATAAACCTTCATTTTATGCTCAATATATGAACACATAGTTATGGAGCTTTACTTGGAAGAAAACAAAATTTTTGTTCTAATGTTTAAGGATAATTTCCTTGGGTTAGGATTATTATCTTCTTCTTCTTCTTCTTCTTCTTTTTAATATATATACAAATAACATAGTGCATCTTTAACCCATATAATGAGCTTTTGGCTAATGACTCCCAAACTAGTTAGTCTCAGGGCATTAGGTGTTGAGACACTCCTACGAGCTTAGTAACTCGGGTTGTAAATACTGATATATGGATAGTACAGTATTTGATTCCCTTAAGCTTTTTTCCTCAATCCATGTAACAAGCGTTGGGCCAATAGCTCCTAAGTCAGTTAACTTTAGGGTATTAAGTGTTAAAACACACATTTGGGCTTAATTGCTCAGGTTAGGGAGGCTACGAAACCAAAATTACCTACGTTTTTATTATCATCATTTTTTTTATAAATTATATAATATCTCTTTCCCATAGTTGTTACCTTTAACAAAAGAATATAAATAATGTATTAATTCAATATGCAATCCACAATCATATGTTAAAGTGTGTGTCAAAATGAAGGTTTAAGAATACTTGTTAAATGAGTATATGAGCAGAATTAAGTGATAACAATGCGAGATTTTGTAAACCTGAATATTTCAAGAAGTATTCTGATAGACCTTGTTAAGAATGTTTACTAAGATGCATCTTAAAAGTCACTTTAACAAAAAAAATTCATTTCCTATGTCATCCTAGTAACAACAGTTTCGCAAATGGTTTATGAAATAGTAAACACAGTTAGTTGAATTAATTTTTTTTAATATCAACCACTACCCTTTCCCCTCAATAAAACGAGACATTATTCTCAATGTCCTAAGGTAGAAAGATAAAGTATAGAAGACATCATCAAAAACAACGAACATTGATAAACATGAAACACATTTAAACAAATATAAGAAATAACAAAAAAATAATATGTTATTAATAGAATCGAAAGACACAAGGATTCACAAATAAAGGCTCAAATCCAATCTAAGTTTTTAATGGCTTTTCTTAGTTAACCAATTTATGCGACTCATGAAAGGATCAATTGCAGGAATGAAAGATTGTAGCTGGTTAATCAATTATTCAGTAGTATTAGTAAAGATTATGATTTGTCGTGCCAAAGATGTTAGAAAATTATATTCCACAACATGATGAAGAAAAGACAATAATTTATCATAAAAACTATTATCATTAAGCAAACATATAGGTTTATAGTGAATGTGAAGTTGGGCCCAAGAGGAAATATGAAAGATCTCTTCCAATGTGTCCAGACCTCTTGGAAAGGCAATGAAGGCATCAACGTGTTTAAATATTACATTCTTTCGATTAGACATTATGGAGACTTGCAGTTCCTCTCCAATTGTTTTTCCAATGATGTCCCTTATGCTAAAGCTTTAGGGACAACCCTCAAGACTTGACTCCCTCCTAAAAATATGGCTATTGACACTCCCCCCATTAACCTAAGGCTGCCTTCCCTATGCATTAAATGAATCTTTCTCTTAGCTAGTACATGACTAAGATGATTTGTTGATTATAAAAACTCTATTTCCTTCCTAGGACTAGATTCACTGAAAACATAAATATTTCTTATGTGATGACTTAAGGAACCTGTCATTTCTACACACTTATATATCTGTTAAATGTGTGGGTTGAGTAAATGAAAGGAAGGAAGAGAAGATTTTATATATGGGAAATTAAAAATGCAATCATACAACCTATATCTAGGTCAGGTAAAGTCTCTTTCTCTCTCTCTTTAAAACATGTGTATGTACAAGTAGTTGTAATTGTGGCTCACATCTTCACTTGGTTTTACGTCCAATAATGGCTTAAACACCTTTTATGGATCGGGAATAGACTTCTTATCTAGTTTTTTAAAAACTGGCAAATAGGGTTTTTTTTAGTTAGATTTCCAAGACTATGACGAGCATGTTCCTTATGTTTTGAAATAAATCCTAACTTTTAACAATTTTCACAAGTTTTGCAGAACACATATGTCTTTGAACATGGTGGGCCAATAGAATCCATATTGTACGATTTTTTCAATTGTCTTTTTTACGAGAAATGATTCCCACATGCCTTAGAATGATAAAACTTAATGACACTACTTACCTCATTGTCGGAAATGCATCTTTGAAATATTTGATCAGGACAATATTTGAATAAGCGTCATTCCAATAAAAGTTCTGCACATTGCTTAAAAACTTTCTTTTGTTTGGGTTATCCAAATAAGCTGGCAAAAATCCTGAAGTAAGAAAATTGATATTTTTAGTAAATCAGGCATTGAACTAAGAGAAAATAAAGATTCATTAGGAAAGTAATCACCAATTAGAGTGATGTCGGATGTCGAATCTATTGTTAATTTTAACAAATGTCCACAATAACATTTTTTTTCCTTTTTCATCCTCGACTTCTTCTTGTTTAAAAGTTTCAAAGATTTCAGAATCGTGATTAACTTCCCTTTGTTTGGTCATGGCATGAGGAAATGGAAGTACTAGAGGGGAATTAGTCTTTTTGTAAAAAAAAATTTAGGTTTAACCCCTTCTTTACCCTTAGAGATTGACTCATCATCTTTCTCACAAGGTTCAAGAATCGATTTTTCAATAACCTTACCATCGTAAAGAGTAATGACTGAATGGACTTGATCCATGTGTTGGCTTCCGGAGCTGCTTACACTTGTATTGTATTGCCCCTTGGGATTTTGTTGTAATTGAGATGGAAACTTACCTTTCTCTTGAAAATTGAAAGTAGATGTGAATTTTGCAAGAGTATCTTTAAAATCTGTTATGCTTTGAGCAAATTAACTGTTGATTATTTCTTGCTTTTCAATAAATGCACACAAAGTTTCCTTAAGATTTCTTCTAGGTGATGAAGCATAAGGAGGTGCATTTCCATGAGAATTTTAGAAATTATGATGTTGCTTGAAATGGTGGTTGTGAAGTTTGTGCATTGTTGTTCTCACTCTTCCAACTGAAAGTTGGGTGATTTCTCCAACCAAGGTTGTATATTTATGAGTATGGGTTATCAATGGGCCTTTATAAATTATTTGAAGTATGAGCTTGTCCATGGAAGCATTCCCTAAAAAAAGAAAAAGTTGGACAGTCATTAGTTGAGTATTCATTGGTTTTATAGATTTGACACACAATGTCTTGAACAGATTTTAATTGACAACTCTTTTTTAATTCTAGTGCCTCAATTTTTCTAACTAAAAATGCAAACTTGGGTTGGAGATCAGAATCTTCCCTAAGGTTGTACATACCTCTACTAGATGTATGAGGTTGAGTTTTACCCGGTGCCTCATAAATACCTGTGGTATCTCAATTTTGAGCATTTTCAGCTAACAAGTCTAAGTACTTCATTGCTTTATTAGGGTCTTTATCTTCAAAAGTTTCATTACACATCAATTCCATCAGTTGCCTATCTTTAGATATTAACCCTTCATAAAAATATGAAACCAATCTTCATGTTTCAAAACCATGATGAGGGCAAGTATTAAGCAAGTCTTGATATTTATCCCAACATTGGTAAAATGTTTTTCCTGGTTTTTGAGTAAAAACAGTGATTTGTCTTTTGAATGTGTTTGTTCTAAGAGAAAGGAAAAACTTCTTTAAAAACTCTTGTTGTATTTCATCCCAAGCATGAATAGATCCTGGTCTCAAATTTTGTAGCCATGTTTTAGCTTTATCTTTTAATGAAAAAAAATTAATCTAATTATGTTTATGCTATAATTTGAGTTATTATAGGTGTCATAGACCTCCTCAAATTTCCTCATATGCAAGTATGAATTTTCTAAATCTAAGCCATGAAAAGAAGGTAAAAGTTGAATAATGTCTGGTATAAAATTGAAATGAGATGCTTTAGGAGGGAAAACTATGCATGAATGTGCATTTGTTCTTATGGGATTCATATGGTCTCTAAGTGTTCTGACATGGTTATTCTCATTATTTTTTTTATGAAGCGACTAGTTATCTTCTTCAGCCATATTTCTTAAAAATGATGAGGATACCCTACAAAGTATACCACTTAATGTACGTGACCACACTCTTATGCACGTGTAGGAAAAGAATAAAATGAAGAAAAAAAAGGAAATAAAAAGGAAATAAAGTTAGATACAAGAAAATTGGAAAGAGAAAATAAAATAAAAATTATAATTTATACAAGAATTTACCTCCCTAGCAACGGCGCCAAAAACTTGACATGACCAAAGAGTTGATGTCTTCTCTCAAATGCAAGAGTGTCGAAATAACAAATAACCCAAT